>NC_050601.1:4806439-4838939 GCF_013368585.1 Megalops cyprinoides | reverse complement strand
GTTTGGCGAGGGTGTGTGGCGGGAGAGAGGTGCAGGCGCGTGTGTGTGAGAGGCCCGCACGCAGAGATAAGACACAAGCTGGTGTTGCGCTGTGCTGAACTCCACCTGTCCTGAGCACCAATCACAAAAAAGGGGTATATATATATATACCACCCGATGAAGAAGCGCCCGTGAAAGGGGTGGCAGTGTAGCATAGTGGTTAAGGGGCGAGACTTGTAACCGAAAGGTTGCTGGTTCGATTCCCCGGCTGCTGTACCCTTGAGGTGCTTAACCCACAATTGCCTCAGTGAAAATATGTATAAATGGATAACATGGTACAAAAACCTGTAATTGATGTAAGTCCCTCTGGATAAGAGCGTCTGCTAAACACCAACAATGTAATGTAATGCAATGAAAAGATAGCGAAGCAGACAGCTGAACCAGGGCTGTCTGTGAGAGTAAGGCCTCCATCAGCACATCTTGGCAATGGTGAGCAGCCTTTAGCAGATCTCTGATCCCTCCAGGACCCGATTCACGCAGGTGAGGCTGTTGAGATCGGAGCTGTGAGTCGAGCTACGTTGAGAACAGCGCAGCCTGCCAAAACTAGCCGTGCTGTGAAGGCGACCACTGGATCTTAAAAGCGAGCCGAAAATTCAGACCTGAGCTTGTGCCGAGCCGCGACCTTCCAGCAGGGACTCTGTGTACCGCGTAATAAAAAACCGTATCTGAAAAAAACACAGACAGAAGAGTACACAATCCCCCTTCACCGCTGTTAAAAAGCAGCACTTTAACCTGTCTGGACCAGATACCCACAAACATATTTGGCCCCCATCCTCCCAGCCCAGTCCTTCCCGGATCCCCCTTATCAAATCCCGATCCCTGTGTCTGGTTTCTCCTGGCCTCCAAATGCCATTTGTTATCAGGGAGCATCCCACAGGTGAAGGTTATCCTGAAGTCACCACTCTCTGCCTGCTATTAAAAACAGGGCCAGCACTGCCGCCCCTGTCTCCCTATTTCAGGCTGAGGTTAAACAGGACCCCGATTTTAGTCTAAACTTAGCTGCCTGCAGAATGCCTGAGTTAAATCGTCACTGTTTGCTTTATAAATAATAAATATTCATTAGTGGTTTGCTCTCCGATTCCTCGAATTAAATTTTTTTGATAATCCCTGTGATCTGGGAGGGGGTTTTAGCCTTTTACCCCCAAAATAATCGAGAGCTAATATTGACTCTTGCTAAAGAAGACCTTCTGTGGCGAGGGAGAGAGGGAGGTGAATCGGCTGTGAAAAGGTTTGTCTGGGCCGAGAATCCAAACCACAGCCACAGAGCACAGAGTCACCAGCCAGCGCTACCCTCTGAAGCAACAGCAGCTCAAAGACACTCACACGCCAGCCTGCCTGTCTTTCACTCTCCTTCCCGGCTTCCCCAGCTGCCTCACTATATAAGGAAAGACCAACAAGACTAGGACACAGGCAACCATTATTGTTATCATCCTTTCCCCAAATACATGTTTTAAAAAGCACTCTGTGTGCTTGCTGAATGCTCTGAGCCAATACAAATTCGTCCTGACCAGATATGTGTGGTGTGTGGTGTGAAAGGGGGAGGGAAAGGGGGATGGCATCCTCTTTTATACAGTGTATTTATTCGTATTTATTTGGATCGTGTAAAGATGGGCGTTGAGGTAGAGCCAGGACAGGCCGAGGGCCCGGGCGTGATGAAGGACAGGTCTGTTTTCCAGGTGTATGGTGATGTTGAGACTCCGGCGGGATGCTCTGATCCGCGGGGCACTGAGGGGCGTGTGGCCGCGGCGGTCACAGACCCAGAGCCAGGACTGCACCGTCCGCAATGACGCAAGACGGGAGAACAAGCTGCAGCAGCCGGTCACATCTGGGGGGGTGGGCGGGTGCAGGGGGGGCAGAGAGGAGGAAGAGGAGAGCGAGAAAGGGGAGGAGGTGAGAAAATGCATACATCTGGTCAATATACTCAGCAAAAAATATTTGCTTCAGCTCATTTTTACAATCACATCATCACACAGACCATGCTGTCTGGAGGGAATCACAAAATTCAGCAAAAGCTGTGCCAACTGGGGAAAAAAGGCTGATGAATGATTCCCTGAACCCTGACCTCCCCAACCTCTGACCCCTTGAAAAGGCAGCTGAGAGAAACTCCTGGAAAACTGTGGACTAGAAACAAATAAAAGCAGCATGCGGCTAAAGATAGTCACACTGTAAACCGATATGAGCGGAAGTGAAACTGGGATGCTGGAGCAAGCCAAAGTCCCTTTTAGTGAGTGTCTGTGCTAGGGGGCCATTTATGCTCTATTACCTGTCAGATCTCAAGGCAAATATAGACATATACGTGTGAGTTTTGGAATGAAGCTATCACAAAAAAACGAAAATCCGCCGTGGTGGGTGTAAATCTAGCCCAGGGGTGAAACTGAGCCCCCCAAATCCCCTTAGAATAACTAGCAGCTCTGAGTCAGGGGGGCGTAGGCCCAGCCAGCGCTTCTCAACACTTATTATATCTCAATCTCTCACATGTATCACAGCACTCGCAGGGTCAGGCTCTTGTTTTGATAAGAGAGGCGAAACCCGACTGAGAGCCAACGGGCTGTGGGAGACTTCGGACACTGAGTAACGACTTGCGGAACTGGAGTCAGGTTCTACGGCATGACTGCCATGGGGGTAGGCCTCGCCCTGCTGTGGCACTGCTAAACAAAACGAAAACCTTGATTTCCTCGCCGGCGTGAGAGGGAATCGCTGGACCGTGCAGGACTGCTTCCCTCTTGAAAACCCACTCCGGCCTTTGCTCTGTGAACAGGTGGCACCTCCTGAAACGTAGCTTCTGCTGCGGGGGGCAATCATAAAAGAATGTGTGGATCTGGGATGTCGCAGTGAAACAGCAGCATTGCTACAAGCAGGAGAGGCCCAGAGATGTAGAACAATGCAGACCCAGTATGTCAGACTAATCCATCTCCCCACAGACATTTTAATAGACTGCTCTCGAGGAAGGACGAGATGGAGGGTAAGCTTTCGAGGACAACGTGGTGGAAGCGATGCATTCTGGGAGATCACTGCTGGGCACGGATTTCCCACCTGTCCGGCGGGGGGGGGGGAGTTAACAAAAAAAGAGAAGGCACAATTCTAGAACGCAGCACAACAAAGCGGCGTTCTAAACACACCCAGCGCATTCCGGAGCCGCGCGCAGAAATTCCGAGGCAAGACCCGTGGAAGCAAGCCAGCCGGCCTCACGAGGGTGGGGGGGGGGGGCGACGAAGGAGTTCAGAGGGAGAGACAGAACGGGAAAGAAAGAAAACACAGGGACAGCGTGCGGGGCGGGAAGATATCTATGAAATCGAGTTGTTGGGGGGGGGGTGTTGGAGGGGCAACGAAGATGAACGAGGGACAGTGAGTGATGGGGAGAGTTGGCAGGAAGCAGGGGGCTGCAGCTGGGGTGTCCGCCATCCCGAGCGGGGGAGAGAGAGAGGGAAAAAAAAGAGGCTCATTGTGCGGACTGCCCTCTTCGAGCGGGAGGGAGGGGAAGAATGCCGAGGGGATGGTGTGTGAGAGATGCCCGTGAAATCCCTGCTTCTCCCTGACCTCCGCATCTCGCTGACAGGCGGAGGGGCCCCCGCGCGGGGTGGGGCCGCCGCAGACGACACCGCTGGACGGACGCGGTTTAATGATTAATAAACAGAGCGGCTCCCAAAAGTAGTTTGTCACGTTCCTGTTGGCCCCGCCCCCTTCCCCGGGCGACCTCTGCTCACGGCTCGCGGGGGCCTTCAGACCGACCTCTGTGTGAGGAACGAGGGATTTGCTTTGTTCCTTGACACCGCCATCCTTTATTCTGAGCGATTTTGTGGCAGGGTGTTGTCTTCCTTCAGCGGAGATTGATGGGGCCGCTTGTCTTTTCAGTTACATGAACGGTGTTGCCGTAAGACAGAACGGAATAGAACAGAATGAAATTCCATACAATGTAAAAGAATAGAATAGAACACAATATATCACAATAGAATAGAACACAATACAATACAGCACAATTACATTACATTATTGTCATTTAGCAGATGCTCTTATCCAGAGAGGCTTACATACAGCAGGTGACAATTTTATCCATTTATACAGCTGGATGTTTACTGAGGGGTATTTAATTGTGGGTCAGGTACCTCGCCCAAGTGTACAACAGCAGCAGCCTTCTGGGGAATCGAACCAGCAACCTCTTGGAGCCCTGCTCGTTACCATTAGACCACACCGCTGTCCCTAGTTATACAGGTGGATTCTACACATCAGAAACATGTTCTTAAAACTTGGTGTTGAACATATTTGTTACTTTAGAGGTGTTTTTTTGAGGTCACTCATCATAGATAACTAACAGCTTACAAGTAGGAGGGGAGACAGGAAGCTTCAGGTCTTCTCTGTAATTTCGGGACACACAGTGCCCCGGCTGAGAGGCCGAGGCACCGCAGATATCAGCGCCCCTCGGCGGGACCTATCAGGAGCTGCGAGGCGAGCAGGACCCCTGTAATTGAGGCGGCGCGAGGATGGCCGGGGGTCAAAGGTCGGGGTGGAAAAGTGACAGACGGGCGAGATTGATGCACGCTGACAAAACCTGAGCTGTGGGTCTTGGCAGCGCTGTTCCTGCGGCTGGGGGTAATATGAACCCCCCCCACCTCCTCCACCCTACGCAGTCCCCTACTGTACTGTGAGAGGCAACAGTGCTCTGTAAAAGGAGAAGCCTGACATATATATCGTTACATCCAGCACCAGATTCTTTCTGAGGAACATCCACAGGGGCAAGGAGAGGGCCGTGGCTGAACTGTCACAGATTGGGTTACGCGGGGGACCAATCCCCGAAACGAAAACAGACTGTGAAGTTTTCTAATGGCTTTCCGAAGATATTATTACACGCAGCCCCAGTCCTTGAAGAATGAAAAAAATGTGGCCTTAAGTTTTTTTTTTTAATGCTTAATTCCTAGGCTGCGGTTGCTGCTTCATTCCTGGGCTGGAAGAAAACAGGGGCTCAGACACGATCAGGCCGCATGGTGGCCTCTGCTTGCATCACGCGGGGTCATCCACACAGGACACGAGTGGAATTTCAGAAGCTGAACGAGCCAAATGGCATCACTTAGTAACACACCGGGAGCAATGTGCAATCTGCACTGATCTGGGACCTGCCAAAGCGTCACCCCCCTTCCTCCCGGCTCTCCCTGTTTCACCTGCCTCATTATACACATCCTGTCCCAGCATCGGCAGGTGTGTGAATGTGTGTGTGTGCGTGTATGTGTGTGTGTGTGTGCGTGTGTGAGACAGTGTATGTGTGTATGTCTCTGAGTCTGTGTGTTAGTATGTGTGTGAGAGAGAGCATTCGAGTGTGTGTGTGTGTGTGTGTGTGTGAGAGAGATAGACAGAGTGAGTACGTGAGTGTGTTTGTCAGTTTGTGTGTGTGTGTGTGTGTGGGAGGGAACCCACCTGTATGTGCACCGCAGGTAGCCTCCAGGTATGGCACTGCAGCCTTAAACTACACCTGTGTTAAATCATCATGTCAGAGGGGTCAGGCTCATTGGGAACAGGCTCGGGGCCTGCAGGGTCTGCAGCTTTCCATTCTAACCACGTCCTAATCCACCTGATCCATCAAACCTGACACCGTGATCGATCCCATTACGCTAATGCTGAATCCAAAGCTTCTTTTTCCAGCAACTTTCAGAGGATCTAACCTCCCTCTGCAGCTGATTGGCTCTGAAAGGTGGGAAAATCTGGCAGGATTAAGAGGACCTGTTGCAACCTGTGCATTGATCCGACAAGAGCAAACATCCAAGCCCACCCCCGACGGCCCCCGCTCCGCCAAGTTCTGTATCTCACCTGGATGTCAGGTCGGGGGGTCAGGAGCAAGGTCAGGGCTGGGATTGACTCCTGTGGCTGGCGGACCCCTTTGAAGAGACCGCACGCACTTGCCCCCCCCCACCTCTCCCCCCCATGTTCTTGCACCCCGTCTCCCTCCCCAGGGAATGTGGAGACGCTACCGAGGGAGGGCACAGCGGCGACAGGGGATCAGCTCTGCGTTTACGCTGGGCTGTCCTCCGCTGCAATGCCTGAGCCTGTTCTACCTCCTGCCACTCACCTCCAGTTTGAAAGCCCCACCCTGATGGCCCTGCTCTCCCGCCACCCTCCTCAGTCACATTACAGCTACCTTCCAGTTGTGCCTGAACAGTGTCGTGCTCACACTCACTGGTCTGGGAGTGTTGGTAGCCTGGTCTGACACTGTTGCTCATTTCGACTTCAATGGACACATTTATGTTTTATCGTGCCGGCAGTCTCTCTGGATAATGGAATCTGCTAAATGAATGTAATGTAATGAAATGTAATGTAACATTCAGAGACTCTCACGTTCTCCATGGCAACAGTGTCCTTTGCACAGGATGTCCCAGCAGCCAAGGACTGACCTGAGGCAGCAGAGCTGTCCTGATGACAGGTCTGCTCCAGCCACCCCCCACCCCCCCGCCCCCCACCCCCCTCCTTCCTGTCTGTTTGACCTGCTCACCACAGTAATTGTCTGTAATGCCGGGGCCATGGCCCTACCAGCCCGACGGCAGTGGAGCCTCCAGCAGCAGGGCCAATTACTCCCATGTTGTTGACACAGACGACCTGCCAGTCTCCCTCCCTCCCTCCCTCCCTCGCTCTCTCCTTTCTCTCTCTCTCTCTTTCTCTTTCTCCCTCTGTCTCTCCCGGGACCACCTAGGTGTCCGAGGCCCCTTATTGCCCCTCCCGAGGCTTTGGCGCTTTTCGGCGCTCAGGACAAATCCGCTCGCTGGAGTGCGTGCTCTTCGCACGCTGTTGGAGCGGGCTGTTAAGCATGCTGATTCGGGGGTTCGAGGATGAGGTGTTGGGGGGGTTAGAAAGAGGGAAGGGTTGAGGCAGGGCTGTGGAGAGTAGCTTTCAGCTCAGATTAAATCATCAAAATCCCACTCTCTCCAGTCCTGTTTTTCCTACAGCATCAGAAGCCTGTTATCACCATGCCATGCCACCGCTTGACAGCGGTGCTTCTTTCCTCTCTTTCTTTCCCCCTCTTCATCCCCGTCTCACCCTCTTTCTCTCCACGCTCTCCCCCGACCGCGTGTCCTGGAGAGGTGTTTGTTGCCGAGCAGCTGTCGAGGAGCTTGGCACGGTGCGCGCGGTGCAGTAATTATGGGCTGTGCGGGCCTGTTCCTGCAGTGGAATTCTGGAGGAATCGGAAGAGAGAGACGCTGCTCTGGATGAGAGCGCCGACGAAGGAACGTTAACCCTTTCCCTCCCGGGGTTTCCTTGGGCTGGGAGCACAGGAGGGGTGGGTGTGGATGGGGCAGGGCCATGAAGCCTCTTGCAGTCTGACTTCTGTGAGCCGTGTTTCTCTGATGGGGATCCCACGGGCCTGCATCTCAGGTCTCCAGCTGAATGGGAGATGCTGGTGTACCGAGAAGATAAGTGTGTGTGTGCATGTGTGTATCTTGCCTCAGGCTGTGGGGATCTGTTCATTTTCAAAGTGACTCTAATCACAGGGTGTAAGGACACTGGGTTAATCTCTCTTTTTCCTTCTCTGTCTCTCCCTCTCAGTCTCTCCCTCTCTCTCTTTCTCTCTCTCACTCTCTCACTCTCTCTCTGTTTCTCTCTCTCTATCTCTCCATCTACCCCTCTTTCTCTAACACACACACACTCCTGTTGTCTCCTGATGTTGACCGTCACCACTGTGGAAGGGGCTGTCGTGAATATAACGCAGTGCGGAAACCCGTAAGACTCGGGCTGTTGATGAATTCCCCCGGAGAGAGTGTTACCGTAAACTTAATGATGGAAAAGGAATGGAATGCGCAATCACATCTGAGAGCTTGCTCTCCTCTCTCCTGCCTCCTGTAACTCTGTGCGGGGGGGTGGGGGGGGTGGGGGGGTGCCGACGTGGAAGAAGGAGTGAGGGCCATGCCAAGACTGTCAGGAGTTCGGATATGCGAGTCGTGATACGTTTTCAGCGAATCGGGCGGAGCCCCTCTGGGCGGCCAGTCAAAACGCTCTGGTGCTCCCCATAGAGGGACGGTGACACCGGCTCAGATCAGTTAACCTCTGATTATACAGGGTAGCTCCGCCCCCTCTGGGGTCTGTGAGGTGGAGTGCCAAACCAGGTAGAGGGTCTCTTTGCCTCTGCATTCATCTAACTGTAATAGTTGCTGAACACCTCACCTCTAAGGTTACCTCTCACCCCTCACCTGTGGCTGGTTGTCAGGGAGCATTTCAATAACTTACAGTAGAGATCTGTTGCCACTGCTGCTGACATAACTACTTACCCAGTAGAGTGATGGGGGAAGGGCGGTGGGGGGGTCCAGGCCTGACAGTGAAGAGGGAGGGCAGGTATGGGATGATCTCACAAATTTGTCATTTCGGATTCGAGCTGTGCTCGACGTCCCTCTCTGACAGGCTCAGCGGTACCGTGGGACATGTCCCGCCAGGTGCAGGTGTGACAGCTGATGGACGATGATGTGCTCAGTCCTGTGCTTAACGAGGGGCGTAAACTGCACCAGCGGAGGAAAACGTGGGTCCCTGGGGGGGGGGGGGGGGGTCCGGGGCCATTTGGGGGGTGCATGGGGGTTTATGGGGTTACAGCTGTGAACCCCGCGGGCTAGCTGACGGATGGGGACACCTGAACCCCGATGTAACACCCCTGGTTGGCCCTCCCAGTCGCACGAGTTTGCCACGGTGTGTGATCCCGCCGCGGAACTTCCAGGGTCGAGTTTCGGATTCCAGGATGTGCCAGAGTGGCTGTGACCCGGTCACAGTGTCAGGTTCTACACACAGTCTCACACACACAAGTACACGTAATACACATGCACACAGTCATGTATACATGCTCACACATACATACACATACGCACTCACATAGTCATTTATACATGCTCTATACATATATGTATGCGTGTACACATGCACACATAAACACACACACACACACACACACACACACACACACACCCACATACACACACACACGTGCATTCACGCACACATACCCCTGCTTATTCACTTGTCCTTTGAAATACATACAAGAACCCCCAGAAGACACTGACAACACTTCGCTTTGGGTCAGATGTAGATATGTGATCAAAGGACTGGACACTCAACAGCTGGTGGGGGGGACATATCAATATTCTGATATATGGTTGCTTGCGTGTAATTGGAGGCTTCTCCAGTAAACAAAAATAGATAAATAAATAAACAGAGGCAAGTGACTACACCAGCTGGGTCATTTGGTGAGATTCCAAACCCTTCTGACACGTCCGGCCTGATTCATCTCTCCTTCCAAAGTGCCTTTGGTCTTATGTTTCAATAAATAATTTAAGACGCAGTTACCGTACTGTATGTGACAGAACATTTTCATTAGCTCTGGAGCTCAAACGATCCAAAAACATGCATGAGGAACCCAAAAAAAAAAAAAAAACTGATTATTAGTCATGTAAATGTGTCATTGAGAGCTTCTCAAATGGCTGTTCTACCTGAGTGCGGTTGACATGGGTCCCTGTCGCTATGGTGACCAGGCCATGGCGACTTCAGCAGAGCACGGTGTGTTTGAGCTGAATTTGCAGCTGGGGCTCGGCCCGCTGGCCTCAGAATGTACATGGTGAACGGGACAGGGGCCTCCGCGCCCCGCCCCACCCCGCCCCGCACCCCTCTGACGGTACCAGGGGAACAAACTCCACGCTGAGGATATTTCGGTAAAACTCTGTGTCAACAGTCGCCCGCATGCACTGCCAAGCCAAACCCCATTTGCACTTGTGTCTCTCCTTAATCGCTCATCTAAACAAGCTGGGGGTTGGGAGGGTGTGGGGTGAAAAGAGGCGGAGAGGTGGAGTGGGAAGGGGGGGGGGGGGGGGGGGGATGGGGCAGGAGGAGGTTTACCCAAACACGTTGCATGAATACGTTCTTTCAGTAGTGGGCATGTTTGAAGTGAGCTATAATTGCACCTCTCCACCATTAACATCCACAGCCAGCCCACAACACCCTCATAACGTTGCGGAAACGTTGCGAAAACGTCGTGGCGCAGGAACAGAGCCGAGAGTCACGGTGTGAGCGTTGTGTGAAAGGAATAAGTCTGCTAACTCTTTCACAGCACCAAGCTCGCATCAGACCTGCAGCCAGGCTGTGAATATGAATATGAATCTGTGTTGATATTCACGATTACAAGCACTTTGTCAGACCGAAGGCAACGCTTGAAACCTCTAGACATGTAGCAGTCAGCAGCGGCGGCCAAGGACATCCTTTACAAGGCCTCATTCAGCAGCAGAGATTTACGCATTAGGTAACTTTCAAAGCCAGCAAATCTTAAGAACAGCTGAACAGCCCTTCCAGTGTACGCTGTTAAGGTTTGGGGGTCGGGGGAGGGGGGGTTGGAGGGGGAGGGGGTGGTAAAGAGAGAGGGGGGGGGGGTATCAAAAGAAGTTCTAAAAGAGGGACAAGTTCTTCACTTCATATTGCATTTCCCTCTCAGGTGAAATGACAGGGTTACACAGGCCGCGATTAATGCAGAGGCTTTTCCGTCAGCCCCACGGTGCTGGTGAAATGTGCTGGGCGACTCTCTGAACTTTAATTAAAGCCCCGCAACAATACCTGATACAATGCCTCTTTTTACATGACCTGTTTGAAGGCTGAGGGTGAGGGTGTGCTGGAAGGGTTTTTTTTTCTTCTTCTCTTCAAGTGGAAGGGGAAAACCCAGTTCTGCGCTGGCTTACATTGCACATGTCATTCTGACGCTTTTTTTCCCCCTCGACCGCGATAAGGAGGGATACGAAGCAGCTCGTCCCCGGTGTGCCGTGCTTGTCGAGGCGGGTACTCACTCCCTCTGGCTCAAAGGGGCTTTCTCCTTTCGTTGATTTCCTCGAGAAGGGGACCCTCGACAGCCTGCCTTGCTCTGAGAGTGGTCTGCAAGGCCGCACCTCTGGGGCAGGCATTTGATCTGTCCGGGTCTGCGGACACCTGGCCGAATATGTGCTCCGTCTCCCCCGTGGCGGTGCCTGCCATTGTTCGGTGAGCCTCCGGAGGTTGCCGATCGCGCCCCTCCTCTCCTGTCCCCTCCGCCTCATTCCCGCCAACATCCGCCTGCGCTGTCCCAGTCCCTACCTGTCCTCTCCACCTTCCAGTCAATGCCATGCCCTTAAATTACATTACATTACATTACATTACATTCAGCAGATACCCTTATCCGGAGCAACTTCCAGCACAATAGAACATAAGTGCATTCATTCAAGTTGAATGAGCAACCGTGCCAGACCAGGCTAACAGCACTCCCAGGCCACAGCATAACACAGTTCAAGCCCTACCACAAGTCATCTTGCACAACCTGACTAGACAAGGGAAGCCAAGTGTGCTACCTTAATCCCCTCCCGCCCTGTGTGGTGTTTTCTTCTAAAGGGTGGGGGGGTGCTCTGTGTACACGTTCACACTGACCCAATGGTGATGCGGTTCCCCTGCGGTCGCTGTGGAGACTTCCCGTCCTGAAGCTGTCTGATGGGGTGAGCCGGCCTTTCTAAACGCGTGTGAGAATCTGTGAGGTTGAAACTGCTGCTGCTGGTGCCGCAGGTAGTGATAATATTTGTGTTGGAATGTCCTGTCCTGAGCGCCACAGTAAATCACAAATGTAATGAACGGAAAGAGGCTGACTGTGATTTCCAAAGACTACAGCACTCACGAGGGAATTTCTGCAGGCTCCTGCAATGGGGTCAGGGTCCTGCAGGAACAGGGATGGGGAATGGCTGATGTGAAGCACAGGCCATATGAAGTATATTCAAAAATGGCCTATAGGGCAGCAGTGTCGTGCAGCATAGTGGTTAAGGTGCAGGCCTTATAATCAAACGGTTGCCGGTTCAATTCCCCACTGGGGCACTGCTGCTGTGCCACTGGGCAAGGTACTTAATCCACAACTGCCTCAGTAAATATTCACCTGTATAAATGGATAACATGTTAAAAACTGCAACATATACTACATAACAAGCCACTCTGGATGCGTGTCTGCTAAATGACAATAATGTAATATTCAGTTCAATTCAATTCAGATACAAATGACCTTAAATGGCACGACAAAGAATGCATCAGTAAAGCACATTTAAACGTTGAATCGATTCGTTTCAGCTAATGCTTCACTGATTGGTGGAAATATGGTGCATGTCCGGCATGCTTCTTCATTGGTGCTTTTGTTCTTTCTTTCCTTCATTCACACCCCAGCACCACCCTTGCCTGGTGCCCTCTTCCACCCCGATACCAACATTTCCCATGGCCCTTTTATATAATCCTCTTTCTCAGAAGAATCAGCAGGTGGGGTATCAAGGGAGGGTGGGAGGGGGGCATGTCAATCAACGCTACCCCCCCCCCACCACCACCACCCCCCCACCACCACCGGTGCACCTCATCTCAGACTGAAATTAGAGCAAACCTGTAGATCGGACGCCATTCTCCACACATGCCAGAGAGCAGGGGGGAAAGAATAACAAGCCCTTACCGCCGGTCTCCGTCTGCCAGGGAACGGCCCAGCTCGCAGATAATCATTACAGCGCAGTTAATAAAGAGAGAGGGAGTGGGAGAGAGAGGAGAGAGACCGAGAGGGAGAGCGGGAAAAGAATGTAAGCAGTCTGCTGTCACAGAGAGCTCTTTGTGAAAATCTATTACTGTATATTACATATGCTGGGATTCTGATCATTGCTGACCAGTGGCAATACGTTGGCCATTCCTGACTAATGGCAGTTAGCGAGTTGTTTTTTTTTTTTCTTTTGTTTTTTTTTTTTTTAAAGTAAAGAAGAGTTGCAAAGAAAAAAATATTATCCATTGAAAACAGTCCCTAGCGGAGAAGAGGTGAGCGTGATCACGAGGGGGGTGGGGGCGACGCTGTGATTGATGTCTGGAACATAAAGAGGATGTTGTGGGGGGGTTCGTTATATCATATCAACGGAGAAGAGCGGGGAGGAGCCAGCTGGGCTCGTCTCGACGTGGGACTGACAGATTCTCTGCAGCTCCATGCTGCGGAACCCGTGCCAAAGACGCCTCCATCATCTGCCCTCTTTCATCCGCGCCGAGCGCCACGTCGAGCCAAAACACACGAAAACACAGCACCTCATAAAGGCTGGAGAAGGGGGATTTCCTTCTCTCTGACAAATGTTCCACAGTTTGATAGGGCCAGTGTGTTGGGGGTTGGGTGGGGGTGGGGTGGGGTTGGGTTGGGGTGGGGAGAGGTGGGGGTGCATCAGAGAGGCCACGCGTGCTGCAGCCCTGTTCCCCCACAGCCTTGTTTCTCCCACTTGTTTTCCCGTGCATTACGTCACCCCGAAAGCTGCTCTTCGCTTTAAACAAGATAAAAAAAAACAACACAACAAACAAACACGTATGAACAGAATACCCTGAGAGGGAGAGAGAGGGCCGGGCAGCCTGCCCTGTGCGTGCGTTGGGGCCTGTGTTTTTGTCGATGGTATCTCGACACTCGCGGTAAACAAAACCACCTCAGAAACGCATCTTAGATGCTAATTCTCATCCCTCCCGCCAGGCATACCCCCCCCCCAACCCCACCACCACCACAACCCCCACCCCTCCCTCATTTTCTGTCTCACCCCCAATTTGTAATGTCATTAAGGTTCCATTCTTCGCCACATGTAGACACTATCTCTCCCATCTCTCCGTGTCTTTCTCTGCTCCGTGTCTCTCTCTGCTCTGTGTCTCTCTCTGCTCTGTGTCTCTCTCTGTGTCTCTCTCTGCTCCGTGTCTCTCTCTGTGTCTCTCTCTGCTCCGTGTCTCTCTCTGTGTCTCTCTCTGCGCTGTGTATCTCTCTACACTCTCCGGCACTGTGTTCATCTCATGCCCGGCTGGCATGCTGTCACGCACCCCTCCCTCACCGCTGCCGGGTATCTAGCCAGGTGTCCCCACTGGCTTCGTGTTCTCGTCTTTTTACCCCCAGACCCCCTGTTCAGCCACCCCCCCACATCAGAGCCAGCATCCCATGTTCCACTGGCAGGCTCTGCATGTAGCACTATGGCCTTAACATCACACAAGTGCCTGTTCCAGCTCATATTATTCACGTGAGGTTTACAAAGCGCACTCTACTGGAGCACTGCCCCCCCGCGCAAACATGCATTATGGGTGGTGTCTCCTGGGATTAAAATTTATTACATTACATTTTGTCACTTAGCAGATGCTATTATGCAGAACAACGTTTCAACTGTAGCAGTCTTCATCTGGTCATGGGAAGACTACTGCAGCTGAAGCATCGTTCAAACAGTGTGTGGTCACTCTCCATGTCACCTCCACATGGTACCTTCAAATCCAGTACCTGTGAAGTTCCACAGAAAGGGGGCGGTGGTGCACCAAATTGGTTAAGGAGCAGGACTTGTAACCAGAAGGTTGTCGGTTCGATTCCTCAGGCACTCTCTGCTGTATCCTTGGGCGAGGTACTTAACCTACAGCTGCCTCAATAAATACCCAGCTGTATACACGGATAACATTTACAACCTGTAATTGATGTAAGTCGCTCTGGATAAGAGCGTCTGCTAAATGCCAATAATGTAATGTATTGTAATAATGCAATGCGCACATCTACCACTGTCTTATGCATTTGTTCATGGTTTATAGTGCAGAGGAGGGGGTGCACCAGGTACACAACGGCATTATAACATGAACTCGCGCTCTCCGCTGTACATTCACATCTGTCTCTCACTTGGATGATTGGAAGAATGCGAACGCCATCGCTCGCCAAGCCACGTATCAGACGCGCTGCCCAAGCATGTTGTCTCCTGCGCGGGTCTGTGTATGTTGGAACGGGCCTTCGACCGAGGTCTCCCATCCGTAACGTTCGGTCCTGACACTTTATGAAGTCTTTTCTTTATTGTGTGTTTACGGCAGTCGTCAGCTCTCGGGGTCGTGTTTCTCGCCGCGTTTCGCTTCGCACCTTCTTAGCGTTACCTTTTTTCGAGCGAGTCACCGCACGGCCCACGGCGAGTCTCTGCCCGAGAGCCCCAGCGCGAACCGTATCCCGCCCGGGCTTTCCAGAAGAAATTAATCAAGACAGAGCTCACAATTAATATTTCCTAAGCGCGCATTCTTGAGGGGTGATTTACGCCGTCCGCACAATAGGAAAAAGGTGTCTGCGTGTTTGCGGAGATGCTGACTAATATCTTGGAAAGGGGGGACGTTGTCTGCAGCCTTTGCACCGTAAGGACATTCTCCCGCACGCGTCTGATCCGCCCCTGTCGCATTCGGCTGTTTTAAAAAGTAAAAACGCACGCACTCAGCAAGTCAATTCAGCACCGCTCAGCATTTTCCATCTCCCTTTTCTTCTCAAAAAAGAGCTCATCTCACGCGCTGAAAGAAGTGGAGGAGAAGAGAATTTAAGGGGACAACGATTATCCCGGCAATTCATTACATTACATTACATTACATTACATGCATTTAGCAGACACTCTTATCCAGAGTGACTTCCAGCACAGTAGAACATAAGTGTATCAATTCAAGTTGAATTCGTTACCCAGATAAAAAAAAGTTACAGCTGGGAGTCTTTGCAGCACAAACTTGCAACACAAGTTTGCAGTGTGTTGGTTGGAATGTACGTGAAGAAGGCTGTTGCTTCAATCAGCATTAGATTACAGATCTCCCACTCTTCCACCTACAAGCGTGTTTACAGTCTTTGTTTCCAGCTTGGTCTGGTCTGCAAAGGACATGAGCAAAGAGACAAAGACGGAGAGAGAGAGAGAGAGAGGTGTGTCCCCATGAAAACAGATTATCACTGTGTGAGCCAAAATCGCAAAACGGTTAACATGAGCAGCCCACTTTAAGCACTCTTTGTTTTGACATCAGAACAATGGCGCTTTCCCGGGTTGTGCTGTTATCCTCCTGCAGTGTCAGAGACCTGCAGCAATAAGAAGCTACACCCAGAGCAGAGTAGCCTACTGTCGCTGGGAGACCGCTCCAAAAGGCATGCATCATTCCCGCAAAGATGCCGTAACGTTTCGCAAAAGTTTACTTTAGTGACTGTCGTCGCGGGAATGTCAGGAGAGTGTGGCATGGTGCCGGGTGCGATGTTGCCAGGTTACTGACAGAACATTCATATGCACTGGAGCACATTACAGAGGCTTCTCAAACGACAGCTGGCAAATTGCAACGACAGCCTGGATGTAATTAACCTCCGTTTCGGGTTGCGCTCTCATCACGCGGACGCTTTACCGATACAGAAGCCGCAGAGCACTGAGTTTAATAAGGCCTGCTCTCGGTCCTCACGATTAAGCCTTTAAACTGGCAGGCAGACGGCTGTCCTTTCTAAGGAAGTTCTGTCTACACAGTTTGGATGAGTGGCAGTGGGAGGAGAGCTGGAGGAGCTTGAGTGCTGGGATATAATAATAATAAAATAATAATAATAAAAAAAACCCGGAGTGTAAACATGAGAGCAGTCAGCCCTGTCTCTAATGAACCCACACGGAAACCGGGAGAGACGGCGGCTGAACCCGCCGCCCGGCAGCCAGACAAACCTTCCCTCTGCTCCCGAAAAACCAGGGGCAAAAAAACACGCTCCCTGTCTCCCCAGGCACTTCTCCGGGATGCTGTTTTCAACGCTCGGCGCTCCCGCTGTCTGCAGACAAGAAGAATCGGGATCGGCCTCCGCTTGGCTAGCAGGACTTAGCCACATGCCTCTGTGCTGTGCACTGGCTCAAGCACAGGGCTCTCAGTCTAGTTTAACATGGCCTGCCTGCACCCCATTCAGTGGTACCTTCTTTGAGGATTTCTCTCTTTTCCTTTTGCATGATGGGGGGGGGGGGGGGGGGGTAATGTTGACATCATCCAGGATGCCTTCTGCCACAGGTCATAAGGATGGTTATAGGAGCAGACATGCTAGTCCAGGGTGAGTCACGAGGGCACAGGGGAAGTGTCTCAACTGGGATTCAGACCCATGTCCCCTTGGTCCAAAATCCAGAACTCTACACTGCAATAATCCCTATTGCAGATCCTGCAGGTCAGCCGCTTCCCCATCTCTCACCCCAGCGCTGATCTCCCTGCAGTCTTTAGGTGCTTAATTGTGCAGCAGCACATCGGCTTCATCTCCTTGCCCCCGTGTGAAGCGCGGAGCAGCCGACACCTCCAGGGTGCGCAGACGGTGTTAATCTCTTCACTGAGCGTGGCGTCTCCTCATCTGACGTGATAAGATGGGCCTTCTGGACACCTCTCCAGTCTCCCGGGACCTGGTTGCTGTGGTTTTGGTTTTTGTTGTTGTTGTGTTTTCACAGCAACAAGCTGGCCCGTGCCTCGGATGAGGGGTTTTTTTTTTGGTGGTGGGGGGGGGTGTTGGGACAGGAGAAAGGAGGGGGGACCTGCTTGCTATCTGCATTCCAGAACTCGGTGTCAGACTGAGCACTGTGTTCTAGAACTCACAGTGCCAGACAGGGAAGCCAAGTTCTAGAACCCAGAGTGTCAAACAGAGGTGGACTTTTGGTTCTAAAACCAGTATTATTAGAGTGAAGGTGATTTCCTGTTCTAGAGCCAATAAGGTCAGACAGAAACCCCTAGTTCCACTACAGAGGACTTCTCAGACCAAGGAACTCCTGAGGCGGGTTGGAGAGGGTAAGAGACAGTGAGCACTCCCAAATCCAGCCGCACAATAAAAGGCAACATTCCTGTATGCCTTATGATATGCCTTGTGATATGCACTGAATCGTGATCCCTAGTTTGTGATATATATCATAAAGAACATGATGACATACTGCTGGATTCACAAGCATGCAGGACAGGGGCATTTTCACTGTGTGGGGGATTGAGCATGGAGTGCCATTAAACAGCAACTGCAGTAATAATAATACTAAAAATAATAACAATAATAATAATAATGTCAGACTGCTCTGGGATTCAGAGAGAGAGAGAGAGAGATGTCAGGCCTGCACATCTGAAGAAGAAGACCTCCTGTTCCCACATGGAGAGGAGGGTCAGAGCGTGGGTGAGTTAGATGGTGGTCCAGGTCAGGGGGACCGAGCAGGAGCGGGTCAGACAGGGAGCGGGTGGCGTGGATAGAGCAGCGCTGTGCTGATGTTATTCGCTCGTGGAGAATGTTTGCTCAGCGATTTCAGCCTCTCTCTCTCTCCCCCCGGCGCTCCTCTGGAAGCCGGTGAGGGCTGGGAGGATGTGTGATGTCGTCCGATAACCCGCTCTGTCTTCCATCCCTCTCTGACTGTCCCATTCCTTCATGAGACAGTCACATACTGCAGCCAGCTACCCCCTCTCTCTCTCTCTCACACACACACACACACACACACACACACACTCACTCTCCTTCTGTCCGTCTGTGGTACCTCGCCCAAGAACCCTTTCATTTGTGTTCCCACAACTTTCCTCTTTCTTCTCCTCTTTGTCTAATTTTTGGCCCAAATTTTTAAAATCCGTTCTGTGCATCCTCTTCCATGCCTTCCACCCCCCCAAGACTGTTTTTTTTTTTTGCCTTTGTTTTTTAGGTTTCTCACCAGCACCCCCCCCCCACCCTCCACCCCCTCCTTGTCCTCAGGACGGGAAACGGAACATTGGAAAATAGGCATATGTGTCAGAGTACTTTAGAGGGGGAAATAACAAAAAAAAAGCCAACGGCAGAACAAAGCAGGGCTAAATTAGCGGTAGCCCAGGGTAGGGCTGGGCTGATCCCCATGCAGATACGCAGCTGTTGCTGGAAGGACTTTCCCTTGAAGGCAGGCAACCACCTCTGATGCTATCTCAGGCCTATTAGAATGCCAGGGTTATGATTGCACTTTTGATCACAATTAAACGGGTGCGCGTGGTAAGCTAGCCTTCCCTCGTTTCCTTTCCAGGGGGAGAATAACTGTGTCATAACCCAAGGGACAACGCTCCCCTCCCGTACACTCACTCTTTTTCTGGCCATTTTGATATGGGTTTTCCTATCTGACTTCAGTCTTTTGTTCTGCGGAGCCCTGGACCTCTCCAAAAAGTCCCACATCTTCCCTTTATGCAATCATGACTGCATTAACTGCATCCACAGGTATGTTTGTCTTTCACCAGAGCAACGCAATGTCCCGTCACAGCTTTCTGGTCACACAGGCACTCAGCTAACCCGACTTCTGATATACTAGCTGTTCCATATTTGTCTACCTATCTATTAGGTAGGCAGATAGATAGAGAGACGGACAGATAGTTCCTTGCTGGCAGGGAGAGCTATCTCTCAGTTAACATTGACTATTTACCTTTGGCTCTCTGACCAAACGACAGGCATTTAAGGGTTGCAAGCACCGCAAGGCATGCTGGGAAGGCAAGGTACGCATCAGGTGCAGAGAGGGTCTGATTATTTACAGGCACATGCTGCTCAGTTAACTCAACATCAAAGGCATGTCGCCGTGGTGACACACTGACCAAATCTGCACTGGGAGGTTTATGCAGGGTGGCCGAATATGTTGCTATGTATGTGCAAACAGACATCCATAGGCATGAAACTGCAGGGATGAAAGAAATATTCCCAACAAGTTTTAACCTCTGTGTTTAAAAAAAAAAGTTCCAAGCGCAGTGATTTACGATTAGGAATGCTCGCGAGCCGTGGTCTTGCATATTAAACTTCTTGCAAGATAACGCTCCAAGAGGCAGAGTCCGGATGAATTCAAGAGCCAGAGAAACATATTACTGGCACAAACAGTGTCTTATTTCACAGCCACAGACCACACGAGACCGCAGTGGAAACAGATTAGCTCTAACAATGTCTGTTTGACCTCCGTGAACATAACGTAAAAAAGGAGACTATGACGCAATAAGCGAGGGATGAAGATTTGTAAGCGGTTGTTCTATTATTGAACGGTAAATTTTTTCCCCAAACAAGTGTTTTGACTTCAGTGTGTTAAACCCAAACAACTCCCCGCACCCCCCTCCGCTCTTGCCCCCAGCGAGCCCAAACAAAACTGAGAATGTCATGGTGTTTAACTGCACTGATTCACAGAGCTTCAGGGGTTTCTAACCTCCTAGGAAAAAAAAAAAAAACAAGTAAAAAGAAAGAGGAAAAAATACAACCCACTTTTCTTACTCTCTTTCACCCCCTAGCCTCCATTGTTCCTCAGAGCACGCTGGCCGCCTGTCTGGATGGCCGAAGGGGTCAGAACCCCCGAACCCCTGACAACAGCACTCCCCTCCGTGTCACCTGACCTACACGGCGGGGGCCAGAGTCTGGGGTCAGAGGGGCCGCCATGGCGAAGTGAATTAAAATCCCCAGCAACACCGCCCCGTGGCATTGTGGGATTGACCCTGGGTGAAAGATGGGGGGGTTCGGTTCACTTTGTCTGGCGGTTGGAAAAAGGCTCGGCTGTGCTCCCAGCTACGTGCCCGGTGTCCACATCACCCTGGGAGGCAGAACTGGGGGCAGCCTAGGCGCTGGCCGCTCACGCTCTGGGGAAAGATGTGGTTTGAATCACGGCTCGCATCTTTGATAAGTTCCTGAAAGGTTTGCAAAGGAACTGGAAAAGAACAGCAGCGGTAATGACCTAGCAGTTATGAAATAACACCCACTCACGCCTTTGAAAGCAGGTATTAGACAATAATCTCGCAAAGACAGATTTATAATCTCATTCTGTAAAACCTGAGGAAAAAAAATCAGCGGAGATCAGCTGACCTCAGAGTCAACCGGACAACACGACAGGGCAATTTTTTTCTAGTTGGTGGATTCTGCGGAACACACGGCTAGACTGTGTATCTCATTTCCTGAAAAACCTGCACCATGGATGGTGGCACAGAGACAAGGTCGGGGGGGGGGGGACAAGGCCCTGGGGACCCTACCACAAAGAGCGATGAGCTCCCATTTCGCCTGGGCTGCCTGTATGCAGACAAAAGAGAGAAGCACTCAATTTGTCTCTCAGAATTCCCCCTTTCAGCTGGAACAGTGTTTCTTTTTCCCTCCCCTCTCTCTCTCTCCTTCTCTCTCTCTCTTTCTCTCTTTCTCTCTCTCTCTTTCTCTTTTCACTCTCCACTCCTCAGAGATGGGATCTCAGTGTGTACGCTTTGAAAAGAGAAGGGCAAGTTAGACACTGAAAGGGACACTCGATTCAAAAGAAGATGGCCCCCGTGCCCCATCCTGGTCGCTTTCTACACCGCGTGTAACAACTGTGCACCTAAAGACCCCCCTCCCACCACCACCACCCCCTACAACCCCTGCCAGTGTGTAGCTGTGCAACAGTCACCACTTCAGACACATGCTCACAAATGGTCACACCCCTTCAATGTGTGGTATTGGTACGGTCCAGGAACCATCACATACCCCTCTCCGGTCTTTTGCAGTGGCACACTCCAGGCACTCTTGAGCAGAAGTAGAAAAGAGTGATAACATGAAGAGGGTAATTGGTACTCTGATGACAAACTCCTCTCCACCACATCGCTTCCTGTCTCACTACATGGTAAGTGGTAAAGACATTAGTTAGCTTAATCCATCTGACACCAAGCACGTATTGTACTTTGTAACAGGATACAAGCTGTCACAGTGTGAAGCAGAAGGGCCAGGTCTGTGAGTGGAGCGCAGACTGCCTTCTCTCTCTCTCTTAAACAATGTCAGCAGCAGCACTGACCTTATTGGCCAATTTTCAATACTATCAAAGTCAGACAGTCTTTTTTAACAGTACCTACAAATGCCCTTTGTCAAAAACTTCAACTTTGTCAAAAAAAAAAGAACAAACCTGAGAAAGTTTAAAAAAAAAAAAAAACAAAAGATTAGAAAAATAGTGCTAAAGGAAGACAGACTGGGCTGGTTTTCTTCGGTTCCGGGCCAAGAGGAAACCGGGCCCAGCCCAGCGAACACACAGCGCTCACAGCAGCATTGAAACTGAGTTGGCACATAGCGACAGTGTGGGAATGTTATGAAGTCTCTCGCCGCTGCAGACCTGGAACGACGGCGTAAGAAGCCTCGCTGGCCGGTGCACGTTAAATTAAGCTATTGTGCGGCTGTTACATCCACCTGCTTTCCCACCAGCGGTCTGTCTGCTGCCACTCCATGAATTCATGTAAAAAAAGGGAGTGTGAGTCCATCCAACCGGACGCACGAAGGACAGACGAAAAGGCAATTTGTGTAACCCTGGATTCTAGCTGCTTTTCCCCTTTGACTCACGGCAAAAACTGCAAGTGTTACGTTTTTCCTCACCAACAGTTTTGAGAGTTCAGGGATCACAATAAATAATTAAGCCAAACTGTGCTTTTACTGAAAAAAAAAAATCGTGCTTGCATTCGTTTGAAAGACAAGGTTAAAGACTAAATGTTAAGGAGTTACCACCATGAGATCGTCAGTATGAAAGTTATGTGCAAAAGCTCAAAACATCTTCCTTCCATTTTCTTTGAAAAAAAGATTGGGGGGGGGGGGGGCAAACTCCAAACAAACATATGAAAAGAAAACACAAGCCCTTTGATTCTGTGTAGCATTGGCCCGCCCCGCCTGAGAGGAAAACCACCCGCCAGACACGCTGTAAAATCATTTGCGAAAGCTGGGTGTTGCAGGTGGGGGTGTCCGTGCTGGGGAGGGCTGGGATATTTCAGTATTAATAGCGTGAAAACAGAGGCCGTGCCAGACAAGAATGCACCCCTCAAGGCCATCTGTTGGCTGGTGCCCAGCCTCGGCTGATGGGTGCTAACATTTGCTGGAGGCCGGCCAAGGAGCAGGGGAGAGAGGGGAGAAATTCCTCTGGGGGGCCTGTTGTCTCACATTGTCCGTGCCGAGCTCCACAACCTCTCCTCCCATCATGCAACTGGCCCTCCTTTCACCAAGCACACCTGGCCAAGGAGAGAGAGACTTACAGAGAGAGGAGAGAGGAAGAGAGAGAGGTGGAGAGGGGGGTGGGGGCAAGGATGGGGCGAGGAGAAAGAGGGAAGAACCTGAGAGGAGAGGAGAGGAGGGGAGAGGAGAGGGGACAACAGGGGTGAAAGGTGTGGTTTAAGTGTCCCTCTCTAATGATACGGTGCTGCCACAAACGAGCCGGTTTCCAGGAAGCTGTGGCTGATTGTAGAGTTGAGGAGTCTCTTTACAAGGGCAAACAGACCTGCGTCTCCCTCTCCCTCTGCTGCCGTGCAGACAGGCGGCCCTGCTTTTTTACAGCGGTGAAACGAGGCAGCAACTGCAGGCTATTTTCAGAGGCCATCACCTGTATATTAAACACTGTGTTTAAAGCAGGAATCCGAACCAGCAGCCTTATAAAACACAGGCAGGCTGTCCTCACTTCTTTTACGCACACGAAAAAAAGAATGGATGGGAAAAGATAACTTGCGGTCTGAAGTGGCAGCAGGCTTCGTTCTTAAATCAGCCTGCGTGAGTGTGTGTCAGTCCGTTAGGATGGCGTTGTATGTGAGCGAGAGAGGGAGGCAGAGTGCATTTAACATAGCAAGTGCATATGGTAATGTGAGAGTGCTTGGGCTGCCAGGTATGGTAGATGTGTTTTTGTGTGTGTGTGTGTGTGTGTGTGCATACAGTTTATGTGTAAGTGTGTATGTGTGTGTACGTGCATGTAAACCATAACCCCTTTCCTTATTTTGCACCACCAGAAGCTCCTGTCATTCACACGCTGACCCCACTCTCTCCAGAGGTCAGGGGTGAGGGGTCACAGGGTCACCCTGGGTCAGTTCAGGCGGACTGCAGCATTCTGGCCACCCTCAGTCAGAGCGGTATGGGGAAGTACAGTGTGACCATTCTCACAGAGCGCATTTCTCATGGCTGTGGGAAGCTGAATCACAAGGACAGTGAAACTGTACAGCACCCTCCGTGCACAGTAATGAGGACAGGGTCTGACCGCCGGTCAAATAAGGAAATGTGGCCATTTCCATACATGCACTTCCATAGAGACCGCGACCGCTAGGCAACCACAGAATGTCTTCATCCCAGCATTCTTCTGTGTCTGAACATGAGTCACAACAGAAGCCTCCTCAGGAAAACAGTGACTTACTGTGAGAGAGGACAGCGAGAGAGGAAGAGAGAGAGAGAGAGAGTGTTTTGAGTTTTAACAAAAGTTTGTCTAGTGATTATGGGAAAAAATGTTCCGTGACATTACTGACATCATTTCTCTGGAAGTCATAGCATTCATCCCTAAGTCACCCGATTTTTACACGCGTACATTTAAACATTTGAGATAAACTCAGACAGACACACAGACACACAGACAGACCGAGACAGAGGGAGGGAGACAGGGCAGAAAGAGACAGAGTTAGAGAGGGAGCAGCAGAAAGACCACTCCTACGCTCCACAACACAGATGCTCCCCACAGCAGGGAGAAATCACTTCACTTCTGAAGCGGTCCGTTTTTTAATCATCTCATAATTAAAAATAAACAGTCTCCCCTCTCCTCCGCGGTATCTGTGCGACTCAAACGTCTATTTTACCGGCACTTATCTTACCAGATAAACATCCCACTCCTCAGAGTCTCCAGGTTTTCTCACCGCCGAGCTGCAGAGGGGTGTCTGGCTGACACCTGGGGTCCAGGCGATGTTTTCACAATGTTGTAGCAACATTATCACGTTATCATGATGTCATAGCGGCTTCATTTAACATGACTTACCGGCTGGGAACGGAATAGAAGAAGAAAAGGAAAAAAGAGAAAAAAGGACACTGCAGGGGAATTTTGAGGGGTTATGTTCAGTGGAATTGCAGAGAACTTAACTCCCACTCTGACTCAGAGGAGATATCACTGCAGCAGTTTGGGAGGTGAGGGTACATGTTAATTTGAGAGTTCCTCTTCGCCTTGTTTCCACCTGTGAGAGCGAGTTCTGAATTATCACCCCTGTGGATTGTTGGGGGGGGGGGGGGTGAGTATGCAGGAGCTGTAGGGGTCAACTGCAAAAAACCCAGAAAGCATGAGGAGAAGATGTGGATGGGGGTGGGGGTGTGCATAGGTGTAGGAGGAGAAGGTGTATCCTGGATGGGCCAGGTCTCTGAATCCAAAAAGTATAAGGGAATGAGGTATGAGGGTGTAAGGTATAAGGGCAGGGCAGGAAGATGACAGAGCAGGAGCAAAAAGAAGGAAGACAGAGGGGGAAAGAGGGAGTGACGCAGGGATGGGGAGAGAGGCGCACAGGGTTGTGCGAGAGAGGTAGACACAGAGAGGGTGAGTAAGGAAGAGAGAAAGTGAGAGAGAGATTGGGTTGGACATGCTCGGTCTTGGAAGTGGCTAATTTGTTGGTCTAAATAATGTCCCGCACCACACACGCAGCAGAGAAGTTAGCAGTGGGGGGTGTGGAGGTGAGGGGGGGGGGTGATGACGGAGCTTGAGATTGCACAGCGGCACAGAATTCCACAGCTCCCGCTCGTCAGTCGGAGAGACACGCAGCACCGGCTCACACAAAAGCACCTCTGTGACCGGGCGACTCCGCAAGGCCCTCTTTCCCCTCTCCCCATTTTTAACCCCCCACACCGCCCCTCACCTCCCCCCCGGCAGCCCTGAACATTAAGTGGCAGGTTATACGCCCCCTCACTGTGAGCCTGGACGCTTTTCACAGGGGTAGAGTGGATAGATGGCAGTGTAGCATAGTGGTTAAGGAGCAGGACTCGTAACCAAAAGGTTGCCGGTTTGATTCCCCACAGGGGCACTGCTGCTGTACCCTTGGGCAGGGTACTTCACCCATAATTGCCTCAGTAAATATCCAGCTGTATCCACCTGCCAGGCTGTGGATGTGTGGAGAGGATGATGGAATATGCTGCCTTCTCTGGGACCAGACCTCCGGCACTGACCTCTGACTTTACCCCCTGGAGGGCACTGTATTGTAGGTTTTTCATCCTCTCATGTCTTTAGTATGTGTTTTGTACTGTACTAAGACAGCACTGTTGCACAGTGCAAAGGAGCAAGGCTTGTAACCGAAAGGTTGCTGGTTTGATTCCCTGCCAGGGCGCTACTGTGCTCTTGGGCGAGGTATTTAATTGCCTCATTAAATATCCACCCATATAAATGGATAAAATTATAACCTGTGTAAGTTGCTCTGGATAAGAGCGTCTTCTAAATGACAGTAATGTGATTATAATGTGATTTTTCTTTTGGATGAATTGCACGAAACATGTTCACAGTGTTACCTTTGAGATTTTCCTCTCAGTCAGCTTGCCTTTGACCTCACCTGCCCAGTTCAGGTGCAGGGTAAGAGGCTCTCCCTCTCTCCGGCTTTCATGTGGCGCTCTCTCTCTCTCCCCCCGATGCCCTCTCCCGCTCTCTCTTTAATCAAATTCCACACTGGCATGAGCCGCCGTGGCGCTGCCAGCACCAGGTTTGGCCACGTCCAGCCCTGCCAGAGCTCTGTTGGAACCCAATGAATAGCGGGCAGAAGTGCCTCCCTCTCTCTCCCTCTCTCTCTTATCTCTGCTGTGTGTCAGTGACCTGTTGGATCGCACCCCTCCCTCTTGATGCTGGAGCATGGCACGGCGGGCAGATGCCAGGCCCCGGTCCTGGCTTATCTGCAGTTAATATCCACCCAGCGGGCACGGCCGCCACACCGTTGTGCTCCCCTGCCTGTTTGCCTTGGACTCGCACGATGAATAGGTTGCCTGTATGCTCTTAAAGCCAGCCTCAGAACTCTGTGGCAAGCGTACCGCGCAGTTCAGTGTTGGTCGGAAAAGTTGAACCCCCCCCCTCCCCTTCCCTTTATTTGTCTTTGAGCATTTTTACAGATTGACCCTCTGGGAGCGTGGAGGGCAGGGGGGCAGTTTAAGGAATGCAGTCAATGAATGCGAAGAAAGAAACTGATGAGGAAAGCTTTGCTCCCCCCACCCCCCTTCCCCAGGGTTTAGAAAACTACATCGTCATTTAGGGTCTCGTCGGTCCCCCAGAGATCCAAAAAGAACACCCCACACTACGCAGGACACACGGAACATCCACGGCAGACAGAGCACAGAACACTGGGCGGATGGAACTCCGAGAGTGATGGAACAGGGAACACACAGGGCCATTGGAACGCTGATAAAATTTAGAACACACTGGGAAGATGGAACACCGATGGAATGTGGAACCACAGATATCCAGATATTTAATGGCCTGACATTCTGTTCTGCACGCTTAACTGAGAAAAATCTGTTTCCGCCTCATTTGAAGCTGAAAGTGGTCTGATTTGCTGGCTCTGCATTGCGGACGGCATCGGAACCTCTGTTGCCAACTGAAGCATCCAACACAAGCAGATAGGATGACAGCGGGGCGGCGATGAATATCTAAGCACTACGCTGATTATCTGCGATAGGACACACAGGGCCAGTGGAACACAGAGTGCAGGCGGAATGCAGAACACACAGCCTTGTGGCGCTGTGGGACAAAGTACAGCCAACATTACAGAGCAGCACAACCCTTCATTTTCCACCTGCGGATCCTGGCCCCGGATGCCCCCTTTCTCCCAAAGAGAATCAACCAGCGTGTGCACTGATGAGACCCACGGCCCGCCTCTGTTTGCATCAGTTAATGAGGGCCGAGAAGAAAAGGAGACACAAAAAAAGAGGAAAAAAAAAAAAAGAATGTTGCTTTTCTGCTCGGGAGAGGGGTATTTGATTTCACATCTTTATGTTTTATCTGCAGCGGAGATAGAGAGGTACAGCGATGCAGAGATACTGTGTACAGAGATAGAGTGTACAGAGAGAGAGAGAGAGAGAGAGAGAGAGAGAGAGAGAGAGAGAGAGAGAGAGAGAGAGAGAGAGAGAGAGAGAGAGAGAGAGAGGGTACAGCGGAGAGGTGTGGACATGCCCGTCAGGCCTCGGCCTCTGTAATCAGCCCCATCTCCAGCGGGAGTCACGCTCCCATGCCACCCCCCGCCCTCATTTCACCGCTGTGACATCGACGCCCCTTTCCCATCCGCCAGAGAGGCAGAAACACCCCTGTTCTGACTCACGCCTGCCCCCTCTCCACCACTACCTGGGCTCCAGCTTTGCACCTGTGTTCTCCCTGGCCTGTTACCCAGAAGCAGGCAAGCCCGTGTCACTGCCTGTGGAGCTGTCTCACAAGGAATGCTTCTCTGTGCTCTCAGCTGACATGGCTAAAGGCAAGAGGATGTTGATTCCTCCCCCACTCCCCGTAATCTTCCTACCGCACTCAGACTCACTCTCTCTCTCTTTCTCTCTCTCTCTCTCTCTCTCTCTCTCTCTCACACACACACACACACACACACACACCCACCCCTCAGTGGTGCTAATATCCCCAAGGTCACATCTGCGAGAGAGAGTCCCAACACTTGACTCGCCCCTCACCCTTGGACACGCAGGTCAAAAAAGACACTTTACCCCAACAGCTCACAGCGGCAGGTAGAATATCACTGGCACAGGTCTTTTCAATCTACTGTACATGTTTCTCTGTGCCATAAAAGGTCAAATAATGTATTCAATGCAAAATACAGTAATGCTGAAACTAGCTTCACTTGCTAAGGCAAAGGCATGGAATGCATTCAGATACTTGAGCAGAATTTCTGCATGCACATTTATAGGTCTCTTGGCCACTAGTTAACAGGACTATAAATTATGAAAATGAATTGCATAATAGACCCCTTGTGTTTTTCTCCATATGCTAACTCAGTTAGCTATCCGCAGCATCAAATAAAGATACCACATAAATGATATTTTAAACCCGCGACACAAGAGCTTTTGACACTGTGTAATCTGAACCCATAAAATAAACTTTAAAAAAATCAAACAGATCAGAAAGTGCAGAAATCCATACCGGTGTTTGTGTCAAGGGGAAAGGTTTTAGGTGAAATGGGAGCGGTGTAGTGTTGTCTGATGTTTAAAGCTTTTAGTTCAAATCAGATGAACTTTCAGTAATGGACTGAAAGAATAAGACAATCATTCTTTCAGCGCTAAAGCCACCACAATCTCCTCAAAACATCACAGCTCCGTCAAAACGAAAAGGGAATCATAGGGAGCACCTACCATGAAGACCCTCCTCATGATCCTCTCCTGAGTTGCCTGTTCTGGTCTCCAGACCGTACGGGATGACTGTGGCAATTCTGAACATCAATCTTCTGCTCCAATCAGTGCGTTTTAATTATGGTCTTAATTATCATCCTTCACATGCTCAGGCAGCACACACAATTCCAGAGTTTGCGTCATTCAGTTTTTTTTTTTTTTTGGTGGGAAAATGTATCTTCTTCTTACATTTACATTTACATTTATTTATTTAGCAGACGCTTTTATCCAAAGCGACTTACAAAAGTGCATACAGTAGGTACAGCGACAGTACGGGGACAGGATGTGTACAGTTCCACAATGAGACAGTTCTCAGCTGAGAGCAAGGTCTGTTTGAGGACGCAGTACTATCAGATTTTTATAATTACAGCCTAAAGGGCAATTAGTACAATATACTTTCGAACGGCAAACTTCAACAACTTCAAACGGCACAATGAGCGTCAGGGTAAAGGCGGCAACAAGAGACAAAATTTAAAAGCACAGTTTAAAAAGCACAAGTCTCGGGGCTGGGGAAGGGGGTTGTGGGATTGAGGGGGGTGTTTGTTTGGACAGAGCGGCAGCTTTGACTCCAGTTCCTGTCTGCTTCCTGTGTTGTCGTACCTCGGCTCACCTCAGCGCTCCCTCCCTCCCTCCTGCCCCGAGGAACGGCGTGTAAACCAATCCATTACATCACCGAGCAACACCCTTGATCTTCGGCACAAGGTCCTCGGGGTATTCCAGGGGAATAATAAACAGCACAATGGCTGGCAGCAGGAGTGAAGTTAATTGCTTAAGTCAATTTGTGAACTAATGGCCGCCCCTCTGCTACGGTCCCTTTTAATTAGATTCAGCAGGGCCTCCGCGGCCGTTTTTAATAGACGGATACGTTCAAAGTTAAACTTGTTGTTTAACTTTGTTTCGCCATTAGAGAGGCCTGTAAAACAGAAATTAAAACAAACTCTAATCTAATTGGTTGAGAGGATGATCAGCCAGGGGTGTGTTTGTCTAGGGACAGGGGTAGCGGTGCGCATTCAGTGGCAATAAGGAGGGGTATGGTGGTGTATTGTTGCCCCCGCTGGGGCCCCCGGGGTACATGCATCCAGGCAGATGGGGGTGACAATAGGAAGCAGCAGGAGCAGGGCCCAGGGGCCTGGGGGCAGTAGGCAAAAGAGGCAGCTACTGGATCACCACTTCATCACCAATCAATTGACCCAAAGGCTTTTGAGCTTTGTGTCCAAGAGCCCCCTGCTATCACCTCCCTCAGACCCGCCCTCCTCCCTGTCCTCATTGTCTTTCATATGCGACGGCAATGCTCAAACGTTTGCCTCTGCGCCTGGGAGCACACAATGGACAGCTTCATTTAAAGAGCGCACGAAAGCAAGGAGCCTCGTTTCGGGACGTAGGAGCTGTCTGTCACACAGCTGGGGTTCTGAGAGACGTGTGTGTGTGTGTGTGTGTGTGTGTGTGTGTGTGTGTGTATGTGTGTGCGCAAAGGTCATTTTTGTGTATGTGAGAGTGAGAGTGCATGTGTGTGTGTACATGTGCATGTGAGAGTGAGTGCATGTGCATGTGTGTGAGTGCATGTGCGTGTGTGTGAATGTATGTGCGTGTGTGTGCATGTGCGTGTGTGTGCATGTGTGGGTGTATAGTTTAAGTATGTGTTTGTGCTTTATGTGTTTCGAGCTGGCGCTGCTTCTAATCCTCTCTGTGGGATTATCAAAGCTGCTGTTACACAAAGCTAAAATTTACTGTGTTCGGGGATGCGTGATGATGATGATGATGATGATGATGATGATGACGATGATGATATCAGGAAAAAGTACAGCCTTCACAAAGGAAAGCAAATGCACAGATTGCTGCACCGTTTTCCCATCAGTCTGCCCCTGAGGTCGGCAGCACAGCAGAGTTCTGCGTGGAATCAGAGCAGTTTGCTCTGAAAGCACGGCACTGTGTAAAAGCACGAGGGCTGAGGGTTTTTTTTTTCTCAGGATGGGATTCATTAGGGCGGTGAGGGTGGCAGCATTCACCGGGCGGCCTTGAAAACGAGAAGAGAGTGAGAGGGAGGGACTCGAATGTTTGCAAATTAACCCTCTGCCCCCAAAAGTATATATAAATACGGTCTGCCAGCGGCTGACGGTTGCCAGACACAGATGTTTGCTCGCAGCTGAGTTCATACGGTCATTGCTAAGGCCCAACGAAGCCTGGGCCCGGAGTTGGGACGCCTGCCCAGCTGCGGTGGGCCAAGGACAGGGGCATTTTGGGGGGTTCCGCTGCTTGTCGTAGCTCTCTCCCTGGGAGTCACACCCGAGACACCCCCTCCCCCCCGGCGTGCCATTAAAAAGTATTTTAAGTCTCTTACGGTCAGAGTTTACTGCGCCTCGTTGTGGCAGTTTCATAAGTAAAGAACTTGATGCCGTTAAAAAAAAGGAAAAAAGGGAGAGAATGGAATTCCAGGCCATTGAGTGCATGTTTCTCTCGTTTCCTTCTTTTAAACGGGACTCCGTCGCGAGGTCGGGGTATCAGTCGAGCACCTTGCCGCTCCCCAGGGCGGCCATGATTTACTCCCCAGGGCACATGCTGGAACCTGTGTGTCGTTTAAAAGAGCAGGTGTTCACATACTGTGCCCTGCACGGAGAAGGGGTGGGGCAGAGGACGGGGATTAGCCAATAAAGTTGCTGGTTAAAAAAAGAAGAGAAAGAAACGGGGGGAAAAGAGGAGGAAATTGTTATGCTTCCCAGGTGTCTCGATTCGGTATACGGTGCGGAATTTTGCTGATGTCAGAGCGAGGCATGAACAGTGCCTTCAAGCCTCTCCTAAATGCAAGGTCTGTGGCCATTTTGCGAGTCTCTGGCTTTGTCGAATGTTCGTCGGAGCGCAGTCGGAGGTGGGGGTCTCGGAGCCACGCGGGGCGGGGAGGGGCTCAGGCGAGCAGACGCAGGCGTCATCGCTCTGAGCCGCGGTGCCGGGGCGAGAGGACCCGACCGTCCCGCAACGTGACGCCAACCCCCCGTGACACCGTTTCAAAGCGGGTCAGGGCCCCTCGGCACAAACGGGGCAGGGGAGAGCCGGAGCTCGGGGACATCAAGGCGGAAGAAAAAGGAAAAAAAAAACATAACGGGGCGGAAAAGAAAAGAAAGGAAAAGAAAAAGAGAGCAAGAAGGGAAGAAGAGAGCCCGCATGTGGGATGTAAGGATTCACAAAGCACATGTGTCAGATGAAAGGAAGAACAGAGGAGAGGCACAGAGGAGAATTTAGCAAGGAATAAAAGAGGGAATAAAAAGACAGAGGGATTCAGGCTTTGAGAGCGAGGGACAAAAGGGACAGACAGGGGGCCGTGCGGTGAAGTCAGAGTCAGCAGTGTTAACAGGCTGTCGGCACGCCCCCAACCCCCCCCGCAAAGAGGGTTTAGGGCTTAAATCCTGAGTTAGAGAGCTGGTTTCATTATCGTAGTTTCCCCAGCAGCTCCCCGGAACGTCTGCACGGCACTCCTACAACAACTTGAAACTCTTTCCTATTTGCAAACCATTTCTTGCCAGCCTCTAAAGTAACGTATATTGATTAAAGGCGCGTCAGTGGATGATTCAATCCCTGTAACAACGCGGTGGTATCAGTGGTCTTACATCACTGTTCCAATGGGCATGGGGTCTGATCCAT
>NC_050601.1:4761439-4803939 GCF_013368585.1 Megalops cyprinoides | reverse complement strand
TCTCTGTCTCTCTCCCTCCCTCTCTCTCTCTCTTCACGCTTGGCTTGCTATGGTTCCTCGCCTGGGGTTTAAGTGCTGACTTCAGACAGGACAGAAGAAAGGAAGAGCAGAGAAAGACAAGAAGAGAAAAGAAAAGAAGTGAGTATTTATGTGACATTGTGGGGGGGGGGGGGGGGTGTTCCGGTCTGCCTCAGCATTCACAGAGGGGAAAAAATATCACACACACACGATGATCAGCATTGGACACCCTCTTTGATGAGGGCATTTGCTGTTACAGTGAGTTTCAATAAAGATGACAGGGCATCTCTCCTGCACTCGTCCTGTCTGTATACTGGCAAAGCACTGTGCAACTCAGAAACACACACACACACACACACACACACACAGGGATAATAGCAAAAGGGAGCTGAGCAAAGATGTGGAAGCTCTGTGTTGTAAGGGTGGAGGCAGTAGGGTGTGAAAGAGCAGAGAAGGGTGCTCCCTGGTGTCAGAGCCACTCAGTGTCCAGGACGATCTGTGTGGTAGACACAGAGCCACTCAGTGTGGAGGGTGATCTGTGGGGTAGACACAGAGTCACTCAGTGTGGAGGAGGATCTGTGGGGTAGACACAGAGCCACTCAGTGTGGAGGGTGATCTGTGGGGTAGACACAGAGCCACTGAGTGTGGAGGGTGATCTGTGGGGCAGCAGAGCTGGGGTTTATCTGGGCTGCAATCGGCCCTTTGGTGATTCCTCTGGATCCCATTTCCACCCCCCCGCCCCTGGAAGTAGGGAAGTGGGATGGGTCAGACAGGTGACAGTTGATGGGGACTTGACATGAGATTTTTGGGTGGGGGGAGGGAACCCCAGTGGGTGCCATTCAGTGGGAATTATGGAATGGATCCAATTTTAAAGGGAGGAGAAAAAGATTTTGTAATTTATATTATAAGTGTGAGTTTCCATATTTTCATTCATATTTTCCATATGAATGTTGGAGTCACACAAATCACATAAATAAGTCACATAAATCAAGCAACATCAATAGAAACTGATAAACCAATGAGATATATGTTGAAATATAGATAATAAATACAGATAATAAAATATCTGTTCTTGGCAGTGGTTTTTTATTTTTTCAGAAGGAGAGCTTTCCGAAGGTCACACAACAGTGGCTTCCGTAATCAGTAGGGAAAGCACTGCAGTTACCCACGGTGTTTACACTAAACTCCACCCCCCCCCCCCTTAATAATGACAACCACAAGGCTGCAGCTCACCCTGTCCCGGTCTGTTTTTGCAAGAATGAAACACCTTTAAATGCATAATGAGCAGGTCATTTCGGCGGGGCGCCCAAAGTGGAACCGTCCCGCGGACCCGACAAAGAGCCCCATTCAGCACGGGGTGGCCCGGGTCACCAACCTGCCGCCCGGCTCTTCAAAGAGAGAGAGACCCTGCCTTTCCTCACAGGGAGGCTGCAGTCGCCTGCAGAGAGAAAAAAATTCTGACTCTAAAAAGGGGGTGCAGGGAGGGGGGGTGCTGGAACCACGTGACGTTTTGCGGGTCCCCCTTTTTGGTGAGGTTGTCGTGGCGATTGAGGTGGGGTGGAGGATGGAGGCGTTCCGCATCTGGCGCTTGCCACAGTGGAGGGCGAGACAGCCACAAGTTGGGTTAAATCTCACCATCTCCAACCTGGACCACTGACGGCATGGCAACAGCCCTGTTACCATAACAACTCGTTATGCTTGTCAGTCGAACGCAAACAAACGCGCTATGCCGTTTCTGTGTGGATGCAGCCATACAGAAACCAGAAGCACTAACGAAGGACTTAGAATGCATTCAACAACTTCCACCACAAACCCCCCCCCCCGACCTCTGACCCGTGACCTCTGACCTGTACATTGTCAACCAGTCAGGTGACAGCTTGTGTTCAACAAGGGGGATGAGATTCCAGCGGGCTGCGGCCACACAATACGACCACTTTAACATTGTTTGTTGCAACAAAAAGGTACACCGATCAGCCCTCCCCTTCACACCCTGTCTACCCCCAATCCCCTCCGGTTCAGTTACTCTCTCTGACTGCCCTGTCCATTCTCCCTCACCTCTGGGACCAATTAACAACATCCCGAGACCACTTCAGCCCCACTCTCCTCTTCCTTTCATCTCCCCTCTCCTCCCCCTCCTTACGTCCATCTCCTCTCTCCTCCACCTCTTCCTGTATCCCCCATCCCCTCCTATTATCTTCTCCTCCTGTTCCCCCTCCTTCTTTCTCTTTTCTGCTACACCTTCCTCCCTTCTGGCTCTTGTTCCTCCCCTGTACCCCTCTCATTACATCGCACCGAATTACATTATTTAGCAGACGCTCTTACACAGAGCGACCTACACGGGTTACAATGTTTACATGTTCACCCATTTATACAGCTGGATATTCACCAAGGCAATTCTGGGTTTAGTACCTTGTCCAAGGGTACAGCAGCAGTGCCCCAGCACGGAGCTGAACCAGCGACCTTGCGGTTAAGAGTCCTGCTCCTTACTACTGTGCTACACTGCCACCCCCTCTCTTCTCCCTCTCTTCCTCCAGTTGTTCGCGGTGCTCAGGACCAGCCAGACACACGGTGAAACCGGGAGAGATCTCCTCCGCTCCACTCCCTTTGTTCTGCTGGGCAGACTCGCTCGGCTGGCACGGGAACAGTGTCCTTATTTCCCTTCTTCCTTTAAGGTTTTTTTTTTTTCTCTCCTCTCCCCCTTTCAGGTTAATATGAAGTGGATGAAACACCAGGAAGTCCTGAGCAAAGCGACTTTCATGTCTCTTAAGCCTCAGAAGATTAGGAGGAGCAGCTGTGGAGCGGCCATACACGCACGGCTCACCCGGAGGGAGGCTGGCCCCTCTCTCCCGTCCTCACACACACAGACACACACACACACACACACACACACACGAATACACACACAGACACACACACGGGCACAAACACACACACACGTACATGCACACGCACACACACACACGTACACGCACACACACACACACGTACATGCACGCGCACACACACACACGTGCAACATGCACACACACACGCATGGACACACACACATTCACACACACACGGGCACACACACTTTCACACATACACACACACACACACACACACACACACACACACACACACACACACACACACACACACACTCACACACACATAGACACACATGCACACACTTCCTGAGTGCACCAAGTCTCTGACACCACCTTCCAAGCACTAGAAAGTGGGCAGAAACAAAAGGAAGAGCAGAAGATGGAAGGGCGAGGGAAGAGGAAGACAAGGTGGTAATTCAGGGACACTGAGGGAGAGTGAGGGAAAGTATTAGAGAGACAGACATAGAGAGAGAGAGGAAGATAAGAGAGACGGTGCTGCTTTCTCTGGCTGTAATCTCTCTGTAGCTGAGTTTCTGTGATGGTCCAGTGCCTGCACTCGACTCTTCTCCTGTTTCTCACACTCCTCTCTCCATGTCTCATCACTCTGGATCCCAGCTCTCAGCCCTGTGCTTCCTGCGGCAGACACAGGAGCTGCAGGGATCTGAAGCTCACAGGTCTCCCCGCCCTCCTCAGTCACCACAGGCCCACCGGCCCAGGGAGCCAGCAGGGCAGGCCACCCACAGATCGTCCAATCAGAGCTCCCCTGCAGTGCCGGCAAGGGTGAGTCAAAGAGCGCTCCACGCTCCAGTCGGTGGGTATTCAGCAAGAGAGAGAGAGAGACATTGTTTCCCGTCTGAACACACTTTCTTCCCGTCCTCAGTTTGGCTTTCCCTCCGCACATCCTCAGGCCTAAATGGACTTAATTCTGGTGGATGGATGTAGCTAGGAATCAAAGGAGTGGAGGAGGGACTGTCTACTATACATCTACCTTTCCTAATTCCTATACCCCTGCTCCTTCTCCCCTATCAGTATTACATTTCACATGGTGGGCAAGTGAATGTTGTCTAGGGCCAGTTACACAGCAATACAAATTACCCATTCATACAGCTCAATATACGCTGTGCCAGTTAAGTACAGGAGTGGTGCACTCAATGGAAATTGAATCTTCCATTGCAAGTCCACTATGCCACTCTATCCCAACATACAACAGCGAGAAGCCTAGAAATCAACAGTTTCATATAAGGTTTGATAAGCAGAAATGCATTTATTATTGAAACCATAAATATATAAATTATAGTCACTGTTATTCTATCTAAAGAAGGCCAAAATTAGCCAAAAATTTTTTTAAAAGCTTAGCAACTTTGCTGTTGACTGTAGGAATGGTCCCTGGCATGAAAACAACTTTTTAAAAACCTCAATCTGCGAATGGGATCTGTATGGACAAGGCAGAGGAAAAAAATGTTTACAGTTTTGTTTGTTTTTTTTTTAAGTATAGCACCAACTCCATCACTTCGGACTTCAAATAGATGAAAGTCTTTAAGGAACAACACAGAACAGCAGCGGGCATCATTTCAGACAACCCAACCGACGAGACGGTCAAAACCGGAACAAACGCTCCGTTCTGGTGATGTTTTGCCAGCCTTCATAAGGGCAGTAGCAGTGCTCTGTCCACAGAGCCCTTACTATGCAACACGTGCAGCACCTGCCCTGGTCCTCTGGTGCAGAGGTGCATTGTGGGAAAGTGGCGATTAAGGGATTCGTTGACATGTTTTGTCTGCCGCCACGCACCAGCCGGCCAACAGCGACTCCGTCCACACACTCCATCGCTTGCCGTGAACTTTGCGCCCTGCAGGACTGAGGAAAGGCCCCGCCCATAATCCTGACGCTGGACTTAACGCCTGACTCATCGATAGCGTGTGACATAGGAGAACTGGTGGCTCACACGCACAATCACAGGAATAGGGGGCTCATGTATATATGTGTGTGTCTGACCGTTTTCTACACAAGGGTGTGTTACCGTATCTATATATGTGTGTACATATCTGTGTGTGCACATGTGCGAGTGTGTGTTCATATATCAAGACATCCTAACGCGTGGATATGCCAAGGCAACCTTGTCAAGGTGTCCTTGTGGGGGGCGCGTCCGATGTGTTGACGGACACAGCGAGCGGACACAGTGCGATGCAGTCACAGCCAGGGGAGGCGGGCATGACAAGAGAGGGGGCGTGGCCAAGGTGGTGGCTGCAGCGCCTCTGCTTCCTGCGTCCGCACGCTGGACACTACAGCTTAGCCTTATGGGATACTTTCAAGTGTGTATAATCCAATATCCAGTTCGTTACTTTTTTTCATTTTTGCTCCTTTCTTTAGATAAAATACATACATTACACCACAACAAAAGATAAAAACATACATACTTCCTGCTTGAATATAAGTAAGCATAATATATATATTTTTTTTTTTACCAAAAATAAAGCATTTTCTGTTTTTGCCCCCTCCCCCCCAAAAAACAAACAATTCTTCCTGTTACACATTTCTAACTGATATACTAGATTTGAGATCCAATACAGTGTAAAATAACAAGGAACAGCGAGTGAACAGAAAAACACTGAGACTTGGTGGTCAGTCAGGTGAGTTCAGTCTGAACAAGACTAGGGCTCTCACTGTCACGCTTCTCTGAGTGTTACACACCTCGTTTCGCTGCTAGCGGGGAAAACTAACAAACAAAAAAAAAAAAACGTTCACACGTATAAATAGTTTATTAGTAGCAATTACTGGGGTAGAGCACTCTCGCCTTCTTTTATGCATCGTACATACTGACGGACATATAATCCAACGAATAACAAATGAAAGGTTACAAAAAAAAAGAAAGAGGATATAGGAGGTTTTGTCTATGAACAACAACAAGAACAACAAAAAAAAAAAAACAACACAGCTCGTCATCCAAGCAAAACCCAGTTCACCACATCCCAGAGATCCCGGGGGTGAGGAGAGAGGGGGGGGGGGGCAGACGAGGAAGGAGAGAAAACCAGAGAAGAAGAGTGTCCAAGAGTTCCACAGCCCGTAGTGTGCGGTACGTTCCAGAGAGGCTGGTAATCCAACCCAATGTCTGTATGTCTCTCTCTCTCTCTCTCTCTCTCTCTCTCTGTCACAACTTCCATCTCCTGTGTCCGGTTCACAGTCTGGTTAAGAGTCTGCTAGCCAACAGTGACCCACGTGGACACAGAACCGCCCACATGGCACCAGCGTATGCCCTGTTCCTGGAGCCCCCCACTCCTGTCCCTCTACAAGGGGGTCAGTCCAGCCCAGAGTGCCGCTCCCAGAGACCCTCCATGGCTTCCCTCTCTTCCTTTGTTGTTTTTTATGATTAAATTTGAACATTTTTCGCAATAACACAGAAACAACCAAGACTAGACTCCTCTGTCCTTCCTCTGTTATGTCCAGAGTCAACAATGTCAGGGTCATGATCGTAATCGTTGTCATCGGTGTTCGATTGATTGGGTCTGCTGCACGCTCCGGAGGAAAATCCCCACCAGTCTTGGTAGGAAAGCACCTTTGGCATTTTATTCGCTTTTTTTGTCTTTTCTGTTATCGTCTCTCTTTTTAAATTTTTTTTAAAAGGTGGTGGCAGGGGGGGAACTGAAGGGAAGCGGACAGACTCCTCTCCTCATCCCCTCCCACACAGAAGTCCCTTGTGCTGCTGGGTCTCACCTCACGTCTGCAGGGAGAGAGGATTAGAGACACACATTAGCACCCCCGTCACCGGGGGGCCACGGCCCTCACACCAACCCTCCAAATGCCCTGTACAAGCACGAAACATTCAGCTCCGCTTTTTGACCGAAAATTCCCCCCTGACACACTTCCCCGCCACACATACACACACGCACGCACACGATTTCTTTATACATTGCCGTGCCTTCAGCTGAAATGAAATCTACAGTTTTTTTTTTTTTTTTTTAATTAAAAGAAAAATTAAATGCCTTCAGATCGTGCTTGCATTGCGTGGCCAGCGGGAAAGCTCATTGGTGCAAGCAAAGCAAGCTGCAACAAACAGCACATTTTTCCCATTCAACACAGACGAGACAGAGAGGGACACGACAACCAGGGGACGCAGAGGCGGAGGAGAGAGTGAGACACTGGCGAGGGGAAAGAGAAGGAACGAAACGGTAGAAGGCAGTGAGTGACAATGAGAGGAAGAGGCACAGAGAGGACAGAGAGGCACAGAAACAAACAGGGACATGCAAAGTATAGATACTAAAGAAAACAGGGACAGAGAGGAAGACAGACAGAGAAAGAGGGGAAGAGGGAGGGAGACTGAAGGAGCAAGAGAGAGAGAGAGAGAGAGAGAGGGGAGCACAGACACAGACACTGAGGACTAGAGTAAAGGACCACAATGGGTAGAACATAAAGACAGTGTTCAACAGTCCTCACAAATCACATAGTCACACACACACACACACACACACACACACACACACACACACACACACACACACAGACACACACAGAGCAACACAGCCGGTGTAATCAGACATGTGCACGCACACGCAGCCAGAACCCTATTCACGCATGCAGAAGTGCATCGGCCCTGTGATCCCAGCCACTTCCATCACACATTGATTTCAGCGTGGCAAGACTGTGATTGGTGCTCCTCCCTTTCCTCTCCCTTGATTGGAGGGCGAGAGCAAGTGATTTGTTGGCTGTCGTGCTAAAGTCCTACCTGCTGATCTCACAGGTCCGGCAGACTTTACAAACTTGTCTGTTTTATTACATGACCAATAAATCCTTGGAGAGCTTAGGTTTTTTGCGTTTCCTGTTCCTACCTGAAGCCCTAGCGGGGCCTGCAAACACAAGTTGGGGGGAAGCAGGGATTTTTAAAAACAAAGAGAAGAATGACAGAAAAAAGCCCCCCCCTGGGGGAGGGAAGCATTTCAGTTTGAAATTACACACTATAAATACTTCAGATTGCTTATCACTTCCCATCAACCTCTTATCTCTTCCACAAGAGGCTTTTGATCAAAGACCTGGATTTACCTGCTGTCAAGGCAGGTAGCCTTTGGACACCACGCAAACACACACACACGCACACTCACACGCCCACACACACACACACACACTCACACGCCCACACACACACACACACACACACACACACACACACACACACACACACACACACGAACAAACACACATGCACACACATAAGCATACACACACACACACTCACACACTCGTGCACAGACACAGACACACACACACACACACACACACCAACAAACACACATGCACACACATAAGCATACACACACACGCACACACTCACACACTCGTGCACAGACACACACACACACACACACACACAAGCATGCACACATAAGCACACACACACACACACACACACCTACACAGAGAGCGCACTCCAGCACTCCTTCCGGCTTTCCCCCGTGTAAACTCACTGACTCGCCGGCACACACAGCCACTCGCACAGCTTACAGTTTTGCAACAGTGCGCTCGCCGCGGGTGTGTCTGTTCTGCTCGGCACACAGTCGTATACCCAGGTCACCCGGTGCAAGCCGAAAAGCCAGACAGGGCAGCAGGCAGGCATGGCGTAACAGGCCCCTGGGGGGGAGGGGATCACAGGTGACGGCGTTTACCTGGGTCTGCCTCCGAGTGCTCCAGGACGTGGTGCTGTGCCGTGCAGACACACTCCAGGTGGTCTTCCAACCTCACCAGCACTTCCCTCAGCTTAGGCCTCCTGCGCACGTACTCCACCTTGGCCACCTGGAGGGGAGAAGAGGAGGGAGGGGGGAGCGTTAACATCAGAGAACCCAGATAGCCCCCCCCCTCCAAGCCAATCAGCATCATCACCCTTCGGCCTGTGTACGGCAGGTCGGCATGGCAACGCTGACACATCTCACGCGGCAGCGGGGCGCAGCACAGACAGACGGGCACTCGAGAGGTCGATTCATAAAAGGGAGCTCGTGGCGTATTCTTGGCAGCCATTGTGTTTTTTTTTTTTTTTTTTTTTTTTTTTGATGTCTGACAGGAACATTCCAGAGGAGGTGATGTATTCGGTCACCGCCTCCCCCCCCCCCTTTTCAGAGCCGCACGCACTGTAAATCAGGTGTGCAAACACAGGAGCGGAGATTCCTGTCCCTACCAGCTCGCACAACACCGAGAGTGCGCCGTGGCGGTCGCACAAGTCACACCCCGCCGGGCGAGACCAATCAATGCCCACCCTGCTCCATGCCGAGGCCCAAACAAGGCGAGGATCTCTCGCCTGCTCGTCCCTGGGCTCGCCCACCGATGGGGACGCTTTGATGCCATCTCTAGATGCCCTCTAGATGCGACACAGCAGCAACACCTGACTGCCCGCGAGAGGCAGGCAGCACATGGAAGCGATAGAGTGGGCTTCTCTCCGGTTCCTGGTCGTGGCACGAGACAGGATATTGACCAGCGATCTGCAATGCTTTACTGCCTTATAACAGGCTCTGATATTCAGGCACACCACCATACACACACCATAACACACACACACACACACACACACACACTAGTACTAGATAAGTGGACAGACAGGGATCCAGCTAGTCCCAGCACAGAGGGACGTGATAGTAGTGTAGGTTCAGGTTCGAACAGAAACAACCATCACAAATAAAAAGCTAGATCCCTTCACTAGATCCCATTGACCTAGACCCACAGAACTGGATGCAGAGGTCACCACGCAGAATTCTGGGAATAGGGCCACCTTATAAAACACGGTCAGAAAGCAAGAGAGAGAGAGAGATACTTTGTTCAAATCCCTTTGCTTCCTCTCATAACTGGCAGGTAGCCCAGCCAGGCCCCGCTCACTGAATCTGTCACGCAGGCCAACCTGTGCAGACTGCCCACCTGTCTCTCACAGCTCAAAACATTCCCATCATGCTTTGATGCAGGCCCATTCTTTCAACTCCTACAGAAAAGATGAGCTGATTCCTTTTAAAACTGATGGGGAGAGACAGGGGGAATAGAGAAAGAGAGAGACAGAGGAAGAGAGAGGGGGAGGGAGGGAGAAAGACTGACAAAGGGAGAGGAAAAGAGTGAGAGTTAGAAAGATGGAGACGGAGAGATTGGGAGAGAGGGAGAAAGACTGAGAATGGGAGAAAGGGAGAGCTGGAGAGAGAAAGAGGGAGAAAGAGAGCAAGAGTGGGAGAGAAGGAGAGACGGAGAGAGAATGAGAGGGGAAGGAGCAGAGGTATGCGGTGAGCAAACACTGTCTAATAGTGTCTGGGTTATGGCCGTGTTTGCTGTTATCAGGGCTGACAAAGTGTGAAAGGGTGAGCAGGCTGTAGCAGGAAGTGTGTGTGTGTGTGTGTGAGTGTGTGTGTGTGTGTGGGGGTGTGGGGGGGTGGGGGAGGGGGGGTATGTGCACATTCCTGCCTCTGTGTCCTCTTGTGGGGGGGGGGCAGGGTTATTCAAGTGTCCCCAGCTTCACCACTGTCACGGGCAGCACTCAAGCTACTTTCATGGGAGACCCTCTAAATCAGCTCTTCAGCTGCGCTGCTCAGAGGAGTGCTGCATCTACCAGCCGCTCTTTCCACCTGAGGCTCGTTAAATCAATTAGCGGACCAGCTGGATTAGGATCAGCTTTTTCCTTTTGTCCTGAAAGGTCTGAAATGGAGATGAGGCCCGAGGAGACGAGGGGCTCTGCTGAAGAGCCCTGCATTAGAGAGCAGCTGTACCTGCATGCCAGAGCTCCCACAACTGACTAAACCACATTCACTACACAAGCAGCTCTTAACCTCGGCAGAACTCCACAGGCTACTCCTCTCTCTGGCTCTAGCCAACATTCACCCTTGACTTTGTCTCCCAATTAAATACAACACCAGGCTTATTCGGCAATCAACGATGTCATTGAAAAAAAAAGTTTTGTAACGACAAGAAGGAGCACTTCCATTAATTAGTATATCCAAGTAAAGGAAATAATCCAGGGGAGAAACCATACAGACATGAACAAAACACCCTTAAGATATCCAGAATGTAATGATACAAAGCAATCTGAATCTATGGTGAACTGAATAAGCCATGAATACATTATCATCGTTATCTCCAGGGCTCTGGGAATGCACTGATCCAGAGACCCAGCGCGTCTGGGTGCAGGGAGAGGTGAGTGGTGCTGGTGGGAGACACAGGCACCCTTTTTTTGGCTGAAGGGGGTGTGCTCCGGAGCTGTGCAGTCAGCCGTCTCAGAGCACGGCCCTGCTTCCGTTGGATACCAGAATGCCAACAGGGTGACCATAAGCCAATCAGAACATTGGTGGTGGTTGCGGGGGTTGGGTGGCTAAAAAGTGTCTGGCTTCTGCCATAGGGGCTGCCCAGTAGGAGGCTGGGGGGGGGGGGGATGGGGGGGGCTGAATGATTAACTCACACAAACAAAGGATCAGTGAAACCTGCACCCCCTGTGGAGTGGCCCGGCAGTGAGCCGGTCACCTTGCCCCCGGCACAGCGGGGTTAAAGACACACCCAGCAGGAGAGCACGGCATGCCAGCCCCTTCTAAAGCCTGCATGTGTGTGTGTGTGTGTGTGTGTATGCGTGTGTGTGTGTGTATGCGTGTGTGCGCGCGTGTGTGTGTGTACTGTTTGTTTCAGTATGCGAGTCTCTCTCGGCCCGAATCGGAAAGCTCTGCCCTCTTTGTCAACAGCCTGCCCTGCCCCTCTCCCTCCTGGCAGGAGGCCTCTGCTCCGTCCCTCTCCCGGGCCGCTGTCCGGATCCCGTCCTGAGCCCGGCCTGTTCTCCAGCCCTCACAGATTCACAGAGCCCGATCTGAACCCGTCTCAGACACACAAGAATGCTTTGTTGCAGGAGCATGGGGGGAGCTGCTAGGCGTGGGGGGGGGGGGGGTGGTGGCCGGTCAAGGCAAAAAGGTTCAAGGGTCAAGGTTTCCCCTTTTTCAACCTGTGTCCCCACGTGACACCTTTCGACCGTTATTTATTTTTAAATTGGACTTAATCTTCCTTCCGATTTAAACGGCCGACCCCCCACCCTCCGCATTGCATTCACGAGTACTATATAAAGATCTGGGCTTCAACAGCGCAACTCACCCCCTCCCCCCAGCTCCATGCACTGTAACTATGAACTATATATAAATCATCAACCTCTAAACTCTGTGGAAAGCCTGGGCCTGAGAAAGAGTCCTGTAGCCGTTATGAAATGACACCCGATCCGGTCGGGGGGATCCAAGGTTTACACTGTAATGAGTGACAACCGACAACCCCCCACCCGGTCTGGGTGCTCTGTGAAGCTCATTGTCCGGGCGGGGTTAATTGGGAGTCGTCCCCCAGTCGTCATCAGCGAGAGAGCGCAGGGCCAAGTGAAGGAAAGTTACCGCTCGCCGTCCAAGGAAAACACCCGGGGGAGGGACGCACGCGTAATTAGCAGCGGGAACGGCATCGCAATAAAGAAAACAAATACAAACTTTCAAAAAAAAAAAAAAAAAAAAAACACTGGAAAAAATACAGGATATTCGCAATTCGTCTGTCAGCAGCTAAATTAAGCTGACCCCCGACCGGCGCAGAGAAAGCGTCGCCGTTGTGAGCCACGACAGGCCGGGGGGCAGCCTGACCGCTGAAGGAATCACATTCGCGAAAAAGCGCGATCGATGTGCGTTCCTTCAGCCATAGGGGGTGCATTTGGAAAAGTACAGAACCGTTTGGGGGGGGGGGGGGGGGGGGGGGTGGTGGAAAAGCTGTCCGCTTTGAAAATGAATGACAAGGGCCAAACAAACCCAGCTTGCTTTTCAACTGCTGAGGGTCGGGCAAGTGGGGTGGGGTTGGAGTGGTGTGGGGGGTGGTGGGGGGGGGGCAAGAAGTGTATTTATCATATCGCACGCAGCGGGAATTCCACCAGAACAAAAAAAAATCTCTATGCAGCGTTTTCTCTCAGAACTCTTAATGTGTCATCGTGTCTCCGGATCCAGCAAAGCGATTCGTTCCTATTCTCTTTCTTCTTTTTCCACTTCTTCTTCTTTCTTTCTTTTTTTAAGCACATTCATCAAATATCAAGTATCAAAGCAGCCTGGAGAATCTTTCCCTCCCTTTTCTGTTCGCGGGTGGAGCGGAGCAGGCGTTCGGTGCCACTCTGAGCCGGAGAGTCTGACACTGCCAGGGGAGCCGATCTCGTTAAAGCCCTCTAACCCTCCGAAAAGAACGTCAAAAAAAGAGAGCAAGAAAGAGGAAAAAAAACAGTCTAATTACAGACAAGAAAGCAATAACAGAACTCTTTGGGAGGGAAAGGCAAACAGAGAAGGGGGGGAAAAAAGAACGCATGCTTTTCTTTGTCATTAGAGGCAATTAAGAGACAGGTAAGGATAGTGTTTATTTAAAGAGAGAGGAAAAAAAAGGGAGAATCTACCTGTCAGTGTGGATAATTACACCTACGGCTGCCATGAGGGCCTGCTATAGCTGAGGCTGGCACGGAGGGGGGGGGGAATGTGGGGGGGGGGGGGGGGGGGGGGGTTAGCTGTGGAGGCGCTGCAGTAAAGCAGCCTGTTAGCGTGCAGGAGCAGGAGAGTACACATGCAGGGGGGTGGAGGGGGGGGGGGGGTTAGGGTCGGGCTGCTCAGGGGAGAGGACACTTCACTGTACCCCCATCCAAACTACTGCTGACGCCTTGCAAAATGTCACTTCTTGAAAAGAACTGAGGGAGAAGAGAGAGGGATGAAGGGAGGGAGGAGAAAAGGCCGAACGAGAAAACAGAAAAACGACACGTGTTGTAAAGGCCGGTTTGCTGAGGTGAGAGGACAATGTAACCCCATCCAAATCTCCCATGGACCTCCTCAAACATGTCACTTATTAAAAGGAAGGGAGGGAAAAGAGAGAGGGGTGAATGGAGGGAGGGAAGGAGAAAAGGCAGGATGAGAGGGGAGGAAAATGTCGTGCGTTATCGCTTTAACAGGCGCATTCCAGCCAGGCCCGGGTCCGCCTGTGATCCCCGCTTTGAGGCCACTCTCTCATCGTCTCCGGTTCGGGGCGTGACCCACGGGGTGAGGGCGGGGGGGGGGGGGGGGGGGTACGGGGGGGAGTGGGGGTGTCAGTGACCCAGGTCTGGGAAAGCGAGCGGCGGCCGGGTCCGGGCAGAAAATACCTCACAGCTGCAGCGACTTCAAACAGAGCACTGTGCACTCCCCATACCCCCCCCCCCCTCCTGCTCGCCCTCTCTCCCTCTCTCTCGGCGCATAATCCGCGGGACACCACACACGTGCATAAATCATACTCACTGTATGGACGTCACTCTTCCTTTTTATTTATAAACCGGCCCATAAATCTGCCTCCCACGCAACTGCGGGACTCCGGCTACTGCTTCCCCAGCAGCTGAGCGGGTCCCACTGCCGTTTAGATTAATGTGGGGCTGGGGGGGTCATGGGGATGACTGCGTGTGTGTGTGTGTGTGTGTGTGTGTGTGTGTGTGTGTGTCCTCTCTCACACTCCCCTTTGATCCTGCCATCCCTCTATAGTTCATTATACAGTAGCCCCTCCATCCTCTCTGGGGGCTCTTTCCTTCTTCAGCTCCCAGTGACGCTCACAGAGGACCTGCGATGGGGGGTGGGGGGGGCGGAAAGGGGGGGTTTGGGTGTCCCTGTAAGTCTGAGCACGTCCCGCAAACAGCGTAGCCAGACCAGCGCTCGCACTCCACCACGTTTCCCCCCCCCCCCCACCCCCCAACCTCCCTAATCGCTTGTGCTCCTCCAATCCCCACCTGACCCAGGTGGAACTCTTTCAAAACTGCATTAAATCACTGCTCTGCCAGCCACCGACAGGCTCAGGAGCAACGGGACATAAGACGACAGACGGAGAGAGAGACAATAACTCTCCTCTCTTCTTCCCGCTCTGCTCTGGGGCCCAGACACAGAGAGGGACGGAGAGAGTGTCTGCAAAGTCAATATCTAAAGGGACGTGGAGACAGCAGTTAAAAAACAGGACTTTTAAAAAAAAATGTTTTAACGTTTTAAAAAAAAAAAATGCCAGGAAAACAGTGGATTCCTCAACTTCGTGCTCGTCTTTTTCCTTCTTCCCCCTCTTCGTGTCCCAATTCTCTGTCCGGCTCCCGGCTCTCTCAAACCTACTTATCTAATCATCTCTCTCTGTTTATTTGTCTATTTATCAAGTAGTTGTTCTTTCAAATTCTTTGTGTGGTTAATGGTTTGGAAGTCCCTCTGAGAGCCGGTCCCCGGCACTGTGTCCCACACCCTGCAGTTGGTTCCCCCTCTGAGAGCTGCTTATCGGCCTAACGGTCCCAAGCAGGCCAGAGTGCGATCTGGCCTCTGATCTGGTAGTGTTCCCTGGAGCATTCCTATTTAAAGTTTCCTCCTCTTTTTATTACATCTCCGCTAAACAGCTCTGGCTTGTACAGGCATGTTTTTTTTGGTAAGTTTTTTTTTTTTTTTTTTTTGAAGAAAAATAACTAAATAAAGTGCGATAGCTGAGATCCATAACGTCGGAGCTGGAAAGAAACACAGAAAATGTGTTCTTTTCCCATCCTCTCCGAACACAAGAAAAACAGCTCAGCACGACGGACAACATTTTTAGCCTTTTAATAAAACACCCCCCCGCCGACTCCTAAAAAAGCACACTGAACCCCTATTCAGCACTCCGAAGGAGGGGAGAGAGGAAAAAAAAAAAAACTTGGCAGCAGACAATGTTCCTCACACACAATATCCCGCACGTCTCTTGACCAAAGCAGCCCGACAGCTGACCTTTTCGGGAATAGAGGACCTCTCTGAGCTCTCTCGTCCGACGCAGAAAAAAGCCCCCAAAAACTGCCAGGCTCTGAGCCCCCCCTACCCCCCCCCCCCATCCCACGGAGAGCTTATCCACCGCGGCGCAGAAACGGGAATGTCAGGACAAGGAGCGGTGGTGGCGGCGGCGGCGCGGAAGAGGGCATTCCGAGAATAGCCCGCTCGCAGCCTCCCTCGCCCCTGTCCCACTCTCTCTCTCTCTCAATGATGCTCATTCAGAGCCGCAGACCTTTCCGGAAAAAAAGAGGGGCGCCCATTGAAGTCTGGGAGACGGTCTCTGTGCATCAAAGGCGGGGGAGGTGGGGGGGGGGAGGATTGGGGAGAGGTGGATGTGATTCAGGCGCGACGGGGTTGACGGGGGGGGGGGTGGGGGAATTGACGGGGTGACTCAAGCCCGCGTGGCCCCGGAACCGGAGCCCCTCAGACGGGCCACTACAATGGGACACTTGTCCCTGCAGATCCTCTCTGAGTCACTGCAGTCCCCCCGCCGGGGCTGGACCGGGCCCGCAGGAGGGATGAAAACCGCGCGAAACCGGAGCGAGGAAAAACCTTGAGCGAGGAGGAGAAGGAGGAGAACTCAGCACTCTCCCGGGGGCTTTCTCCAGCCCCCCCTACCCCCCCAGTCAGCCCCCCTTACCCCCCCAGTCAGCCCGTCCCTCACTCGTGCCGCCGTGTTTTTTTGTTTCTTGTTGTGATTATGGGGGCTATCAGGGCGGCATCTTCAAAATGTCTGCCCCTGCCATGTAACTGCACAACTTTGCATGACTGAAGATAGATAGGAAGATAGGAACGTCTCACTGGCCCGTGACAATCCAGATCAGCGTGATAGAGTGCGACACACATGTATGCACATGCATACACTCTCACTCTCTCTCTCTTTCACACACACACAATGAAGGAACACCTCCAGCCACACTCATGCTATGCGTCTCCTCGGATGGCCTGGTGGAGCGTGTCTCACACGGGAATCTGCACACAGACCGAGCTACATCATCCACCCGATGGTTTTTCTCCATTGGAAAATGGAAAAGAAATCAAACAATTTCTGCGTTGTTCTCCATCCCACAGCAAACTGCACCCCTCTTCTGGGGAGCGGAGGCGGAGGGGGGGAGCAGAAGAGAGGGACCGTGTGCTCTCTGAGGGCAGAGAGCACACGGGGCAGAGCCCGAAAGAGGGGGGTACTAGCTGTCCCCGTCCTTTTCTGTGGGTTCCGGGGGAGGCTGTGAGGTTCAGGGGCCTTGGCGACGTGCTGCCCCGCACCGATGCCCTGGACCCAGGCCAAGCGTCTGGGGCACCGGGGGGAGGGGGCGGAGGGATAGAGGTATAGGGTCTGAGAGCGGGGGGTTGGAGAGAGGAGGCCAGGCTGGCCTGAGGCCAGGGAGGGACTGGGAGAGGGGGATGGAGGGAGAGAGGGTGAGGGGAGTGCCTGAGAGCTCCATCGGTTAGCCTGTCTCCACACCTGCTGGTCTCGCCTCTCTTTCCCCCAGCCTGTCTCTTTGTCACCTGGTGGCGCCCTGCTGCTCTCTCTGCCCTCCCCGAACTCAGTTCGCTGTGTCTGTGCACGTGTGTGTGTGTGTGTGTGTGTTTCTGAGTGTGTTTGAGCTTGATTCTGTGTGCGTACAAGTGTGATGCCAACTGCGTGTTTCAGAGTGTGACTCTGAGTGTACGTTTGCGTATGTGAGTGTGATGCTGTGTATATGTGTGTGAGTGTGATTCTGAGTGTATGTGTGTGTATGAGTGTATGAGAGTGTGTATATGACTCAGCGTGTGTGTGTGTGTGTATGACTCTGAGCGTGCATGTGTGAGTGTGTGTGTGTGTGACTCTGAGCGTGTGTGTGGTGCGTGAGTGTGTGTGTGTGTGTGTGTGTGTGTGTGTGTGTGCGTATGACTGAGCGTGTGTGTATTACTCTGAGCGTGTGTGTATATGACTCTGAGCGTGCACGTATGAGTGTGTGTGTGTGACTCTGAGCGTGTGTGCGGTGTGTGTGTGTGTGTGTGTGTGCGTGTGTATGATTCTGAGGGTGCGTGTGTATGATTCTGAGGGTGCGTGTGTATGACTCTGAGCGTGCGTGAGTGTGTGGTGTGTGTGTGTGTGTGTGTGTGTGTGTGTGTGTGTGTGTGTGTGTGTGTGGTGTGTGTGTGTGTGTGGTGTGTGTGGTGTGTGTGTGTGTGCGTGCGTGCGTGTATGACTCTGAGCGTGTGTGTGTGTGTATATGACTCTGAGCGTGTGTGTGTATATGACTCTGAGCGTGTGTGTGTATGACTCTGAGTGTGTGTGTGTGTGTATGACTCGGAGCGTGCGTGTGTGTGTATGACTCTGAGCGTGTGTGTGTGTATATGACTCTGAGCGTGTGTGTTTATGACTCTGAGCGTGTGTGTGTGTATGACTCTGAGCGTGTGTGTGTGTATGACTCTGAGCGTGTGTGTGTGTGTGTGTGCCTCTGAGCGTGTGTGTGTGTGCATGCGTGTGTGTGTATATGACTCTGAGCGTGTGTGTATATGACTCTGTGCGTGCGTGTGTGTGTATATGACTCTGTGTGCACGCGTGTGTGTGTGACTGTGTGTGTGTGTGACTGAGTGTCCGTGCGTGTGTGTGTGACTCTGTATGTGTGTGACTCTGAGTGTGTGCGTGTGTGTGTGACTCTGTGTGTGTGTGACTCTGTGTGTGTGACTCTGTGTGTGTGTGACTCTGAGTGTGTGCGTGTGTGTGTGACTCTGTGTGTGTGTGACTCTGTGCGCGCGCTGCCCCTACCTTGACGGTGCGGTGCTGCCGGCGGGACGGGTGGCAGCGCATGTTGCTGGTGTTGCAGCAGCCCGTGCAGCGCTTCACTTCCACGCAGGGCGGCCATATCAGGAAGTTGGCGGAGGTGGGGTCCACCTGGCTGCGCGGGATCTCGTAGATCACCGTCCGTGTCTTGCAGACCGCCGGCACCGCCTCCTCTGAGGGGGGGAGAGAAGGGCAAGGGGGTCAATCCAGGGAGGAAACGCTCTTAAGACCCGGCCCTATCACTGCAGGTTCTGACAAAGTGCACAAAGCAGATCCAGAGCTGGACAGAAAGGCAGGCCAGGGGACAAACGGTCACCCAGAGAGTGACCCAAGTTCAGTCTCAGATCCGCTTTTGTGCTGGTGATTTTACTTACAGAGAGCCACAACAAAAAAAATGAGAAAGAAAGAGGTGGGGGAAAAAAGGGAGTCCTTTTAAACATGCGTCTGTGAGAGGGAAAAGGGCAGCTTTTCTCCGGAGCACGAGTGCCCAGGCATGACAGCAGGAAAATACACTGAGAGACCCAGAGGGCCAGTCCCCTATTAGATACAGCCACCGAGAGGAGTGGGCAGGGCACAACAAGGGGGACACTCTGCAAACACAAAGACACATCCCGAGGGGCAGAGAGGGGGAGAGAGAGAGACTGAGAGGGAGAGAGGGGGAGAAAGGGAGAGGGAGAGAGAGAGAGAGGGGGAGAGAGAGAGGGAGACGGGGAGAGAGTGAGAGGGAGAGAGGGAGAGGGAGAGAGAGAGAGAGAGAGAGGGAGAGGGGGAGAGAGAGAGAGGGGGAAACTGAGAGGGAGAGAGGGGGAGAGAGGGAGAGGGAGAGAGAGAGAGAGGGGGAGAGAGGGAGAGAGGGAGAGGGAGAGAGAGAGAGGGGGAGACAGAGAGGGAGACAGGGAGAGAGTGAGAGGAAGAGAGAGAGAGAGAGACTGAGAGGGAGAGGGAGAAAGCGATAGAGAGAGAGGGAGATGGGGACAGAGAGATCTGTCTTATATCTCGCCTCTTGGTGTCGGCACTGTCAGCCAGGCTGCAACTGTGTGACTGTGACTGGAACTGTGTCTCACATTTGCGGAGGGGGGGGGGGGGGTGGATTTGGGGTTGGGAGGGTTTCAAACACACCTGCCTGTAAAACTGTAAAGTGCTCACAGGTGCAGGGCAGAGGAAGCGGAACAGGCACCCAGGGAGGGAGACCTTCAGTCCTCCCACCCCCTGCACTGAGTGCTCACAGTCTCTGTGCCCCCTAGCAGACACTGACACATGGGACCACAGCATGCAGGATGAGCAGTAGATGTTCAGATTCAGATTCTCACTGATCACCACCGCAGCACCTCTGCAGTTTTCTCTCTCTTTCTACCCCTTTCCACCCCTTTCTACCCCTCTCTCTCTCTCTCTCTCTCGCTCGGTCTCTCTCTCTCACACTCACACGCTCTCTCACTCTCTCTCTCTCTCTCTCGCTCGCGCTCTCTCTCTCTCTCTCTCTACACCCCCCCATCTCAGCTTCCTCTCTCAGAGGGCCCTGCATGCTCCTGAGGTCAGAGCAGGTACACCAACACACACACACACACACACACACACACACACACACACACACACACACACACACACACACACACACACACACGCACGCACACACACACGCACAAATACACGCGCACACACACACGCACAGACACACACACACACGTACACACACGCGCACAAATACACGCGCACACACACACACGCGCGCACACACACACACGCACACACACACACACACACGCACACACGCACACACACACACACACACATGCACACACGCACAGACATACCACACACACACACACGTGCACCCACACACACACACACACACACACACATATGTGAGTTGTGTGGTTGAGTCTCCAGGGCAGCACAATGAGCTCACAGTACCACATGTCCTCTACTGTGGGAACCAGAAACACACATACGTATATTCTAACATATGCTTTAAAGATATACTGCTCATGGTCGACCAGGTCCCAACACACATAAACTTTCACTGCTCCCAACCAAGTGAGTCCATACCCAGTACAAATAATGGTAGCCAGCTCCCAACCAAACGGGTGAGTTTGGACCCAGTATGCACAAACAGCACAGGTGGCTCTGTGAGTCTGAGCACACCGAGGACCTCTCGAACCCGTGTTCCTTCCCCGCGCACGATGCTGAACCAGGTGATTCAGCTGAGCGTGCAGCAAGCTGCGACTTGAGACCTGAATGCCTGGAATTCCCTCGCTCGGGGATACATTTTTCTCCCGACATCAGCGAGAAAGAGAGAGAGGGAGAGAGAGAGGGAGAGACTCTTCCCCCCGCCATACTCCACTTCCTGTTTCTCAGTTCAGTCATGCAGTGTGAAGGACATCTTCATTTAAGGCCTGCTAACTAGGGATACATCCCATGAAATGCTTCACAGCAACAGTCAACTCCAAAAACAGCAGGCTACACACCCACAGAAAGGAGGATATATCCTGACCTGTGTATAAGGCTGTGTATTAAATCATTACATTCCATTCTTGTCATTCAGCAGACACTCTTATCCAGAGGGACTTACACAGGTTACCGTTTTACACGTTATCCATTTATACAGCTGGATGTTTACTGAGGCAATTGTGGGTTAAGCACTTTGCCCAAGGGTACAGCAGTAGTGCCCCAGCAGGGAATCAAACCAGCAACCTATCAGTTACAAACCCTGGTCCTTACCACCATGCTACACTGCCACCCACAACCATTAGAACACTCCAGGAGTGGTCACTTTGCTCAATACTGGCATATCCTTTTTTCCTCACACACCTTTATAACAGGAAAAGGAAAGGTTGGAATCCAAGGAATGGATTCTGAACAAAGACATGGCAAAACAACGACTCCCAATGAGAAATTAAGAGAGAAGGAGCGAAAGGAGGAGAGGGAAAAACATGCAGGAAAAGGGGGAGGATCGGAGCATCTCTACAGCGCAGAGGCTTACCGATGCTCCGCTTTCTTCTGGAGCGGATCTGAGAGCTCTTCAGGTCTGAGTAACTGGAGGAGTAGTCCTTGTGGTACTTGTGTTTGGTCTCTTGAATGACCTCATTGCCGACACCTCGTCAAAAGAAAAACACGACCCCCGCATTATTAAAACACACACAATTAAAACAGGGAGACACCCCCCTGTCAGCTAAACCCTTCCCTAACAGAGGATTTTGCAGGAACCTAGATTACATCTGTGGGAAAATATGAAGCAAGGGAAAGCCTCTGAGTGGACATAACTTGTTCACAAAATCCTTACAAAATAGTCTTTAAAGTGACATTGACAGTGTGGCTGCTTGCTATGTCCAAAAAAAAAAAACTCAGAGGGTCAATTTTCAAATACATATTGATGTTTTATTTCCATCAAACAGCAAGTAAATGTTGATTTCAAATCAGGCATGCATTTTAAAATGTGTTAAATGGTGACTGCAAGGTAAACTCCCTCTCGCTTTTCGAGCGCGGGGTCCCTCGGTAACCGTTAAAGCAGAAAAGTTGACCGCAGCCGCTAACAGCTCGCGGCTGCGTGCCCCTTAGGCCTCTGTGAGTTTAGCGAGTGTGTTTTATCCTAACTAGCAGTTGGTGCTAATTGTCTGCTCCCTCGCTGGCGTAATTGGCGGCTCAGAGGAACACTGAGCCGTTTCATTTGCGCCGCGGCGAGCCTGCTGACTTTGCACTTCGGAGTATGCGCCGCTCCGGCTGATTGCAGGGGTTTGACGCCGCTCTCGCTCTCATCCGCTAAAGAGAGAAAAAACTGCTCGTCCCTCCCCCTGCGTCCGGGGCGGCCCACATCCCCAGCTGACACGCACGCTCCTCCCGCACTACAGCAACCTTATTTGCCCCCCCCCCCCCCCCACTGTGAGGCGAAAGGTGACCCGACTCCCCTTCCCCAAAATACTAAAGACCCCACGCTCATGGTGACTCCGTTTGAGAGGGGAGCCCCAGACCCACTCCTGGAACCTGATTGGTTGTTCCCGGGTTCCCAACTGGGCGAGATCTTCAGCTCGTGAGAACAGCATTAGGCAGTCACATGACTGTGATGTCACAGAGCTGCTGTTTGATGGACCCAGCCCTTTCACAAGCATTCGCTTCAATTTGCGCTTCCCTTCCCTTTTACCTCTCACATGCCTCAGCAGCAGGATGCAGCAATAGGAAGTTTTTTATGAATGGTGAGCCATGCACAAAGTCCACAGCCAACTGTTCTTCTGAAGCGTTTGTAGTGAGGGTGTACCCTCCAGGAACAATCCTCCCCAGCCCATCGGCGGCCTTCCCTCCCTCCCTCCCTCTCTCCATTGCCATAACGACCTGAAGCACTGTGCAAACCATCAAACAACGCTGTCACACAAACACAGACACCTCACTTTCCCAAGTCCTTTCTGCTCCAGTTGATGCCAGAAGGGTCTCTTTACCTTCTCAACACAAGCTTTCGGCGTCTGTAACCTTCTCTGTGCGCCTCTCAGACCCCTGTTTGTTTATTTATTTGACTCTGCTGCTCTGGGTCCGTCTAGTTCCTGCCCAAATATTGTCCTGGCTGTAACTGTGGAGAAAGGGTGTTTCCGTCTGTCTGTCACATGGCCCGTCACAGGGCCTCTGACCCACTGCGACTCCAAACGTAAAGGTCTAGCGGAGCTGTTTACCTCCTGGGCTGCACTCTCTCTCTCTGGAGCCGAACAGGGGCACTTGTTTTCCTAATTCCACGGCACTCACACACAAAGGTGGCGGACATCCGTCAAATAATTGGCACGCAGACATACACCCACACACACACGTATACACAGGCACTCTCTACCGCATTAGCAACACTGGCTTTGACAGCTGCCAGATTTTACAAACCTAACAACCTTTTTAACGGCGTGGGTCACTGGCAGACAGCTCCCAGGGCACGAGCGCCCCAGCCCCCCCACAAACCCCCCCCACAGCCCCGTTACCGCGTCACGCCTGTGGCCTCTTGGAGACAGGACTTGTCAGTGCGCTGAATTTGGATGAAGGGAATGAGGAGAGGGGGTGTGTGTGTGTGTGTGTTGGGGGGGGGGTCGTGCAGTAAATAAAGAACTCCTTTATGGACTGACTTTTTTTTTTTTCCTAACAACAAAAGGACCTTTTTTTGTTTTCTTTTCTGCAAGTTAAAAAAGGAGCAGGGTGGCAGTGGGAGAGAGGAAAGAGGACAATAGAGCCGCGAGACCTCGGCCTGACACAGGTGACTGGAGGGAAATGACAGGACTCGGGCCTGCAGAGAAAAGGGCCTGTCTCTCGCAATGAATCATGGGCGCTTCAATGACTCCCCAGCTCTCCCTTCGTTAGCCAGAAGTCGTCAGTAATCCCCCACCCCGCCCCCCAATGCCTTCTTTTTTTCTAAATGCCATGCTACTCTAGTGCTGTGTCGACAAGATTACCACAGGGCGCTGAAAGGACTGAATTTCACAACTGAGCCTGTCTTGGTCCTGGGCAAATTATTCTGTACATCACCAGCAGCAGGGCTTGTGCTGATCTGGGCTGGTGACCCTCCTGTATTGAGGCTGCATGGGTAAATATGTTATGTTACCCAGCAGCTAGGGAAAGGAACATTAATGATGGCATGGCTTTTTAAAAGCTCATGGCCGTGCACACAATCCGCTGGGCATGTTTGCCGTTCTGTAACGTCTGCCCCGGTGCCCCTCACACCCCCTGAGAAACAGAGACAGGATCCAGACCTTTCAAGGCTCGATCCTCTGCGTGTTAAAGAGCGAGCCTTGGACCGCGCTCCTGGACTCCGCCGCAAACGGGGGGGGGGGGGGAACTAGTGCCTCTTACGTAAGCCAGGAGGAGCAGGCACTGCCAGACTGTAGGACAGGCTGTATCAGCTGTCACCCTGCCAGCCAGCCTCCACGCAACTCAAGACAGGACCCCTGAGGCCTCCCCGCGTTTCGGGGGGCCTTCTCTCAACACAGGCTCCCAAAATAAAGCAGAAGGTGACCTAACAAGCTCCTGCGCCCCCCCCCAGCGGCAGCACCAGAACCCCCCCCCCCCCCCCCCCCCCCCCCCCTCCCCAGGCCTGGTGCTATGGGGTGCTTAGAGGTGCACCCCCTGATAGACCTCAGGGCACCCCCAGTTGTCTCCTTATATCCTGATGTCTACATAGTATTTATGACTTTTTGTGCACGCCCGTGGATTGCAATTGCACCCCTGTGTATTTCCTCCCGGCGTCCCCACAACCCCCCCACGACGAGGTCAAAACGTAAGAACAGGAGCACCTATCTACCCCCCCACACATGTAGAGGTGCACTGTCTGGGGATTTCATGAGTGATGGAGTCCAGGGTTCAAAGCCCGGCTGGGGTACAGCCCTTTTCCTCCTTAATTACGCTGCCTTGCAGGTGTCATGCAGCCAGCGGTGGGCTCGCTGTCCTGCCGCTCACAACAAAAACCCCAGAAAAATACAGCCCAGTCAAAGGTTTCTAACGGCCCGCGCTGGCATGCTGGCCATGAGGCAGATTTATGTGGTCGTAATAATAATCGGGGTACTACTAGTTTAGGAGAGCGGTATTTTAATTTGATTATAAACACCTCTTCTCATGCCAGGTCACTTCAATGGAAAACAGGGGCTTATTTTGCACTCTCTTAATCATTATGCTTCACAAACAGGAAGTGTAGCTCCAATCTATTGGCAGCAAAAAAAAAGACAAGAAATCTTTGGAATAACAACACAACAACAGACTTGTAATGCAGCTTGGCTTTGCCAATAATGATCATCAGGGACAGTGGCATGTTGGATACATTCCAGGTATGGTGGTTATTTTCCATGATAATTATAGCAATATAATCATAACGGAGAATGAAGATCGTGATGTTATTAACAACCTATGTGCCGGTATCACCAAACTGTGAGAAAGCCAGTCAAAGAGACAGTCTGTAAGAATACAAGCTCAAGTGAACGCAAACAACACGCAAACAACGTTTGCCAGTGCAAGCTGTAACATAATCTGCCTGCAGGAGAGAAACCACCTCCCACATGAACACGCACGAAAGTCAGGACTGTAGCGCTGTCACGCGTGTTTTGCTCTCGCATACAAGGCATATATTTCCATCAATGCAATAAAGCGAGATTACAGCGGTGACAACCTCCGAAGGAATGTGGTCAAACAAATACGCAAGTGAAAGTCCGTGACTGCCGTATGCGCAATTCTCCGCCCCACTCCACCTATCGCAATTTCAGCGTAATCAGTCCAGAGTACCTTTAAGACCGCACAAACACAATCACAGCTGCAGCTCCACGAAGAAGGATCTTGGTCAAATCTTTCCTTAAAGAGACCCCTTTAATACCCTTGTCCTGGTTCAAACTATTTCCCTGCAAGTTGTCCGACATGATCATCATACTGCCAGTGCGCTCTGCTTGATTTGTCCGCACTGAAGCGGTGAAGTGCTGCCGCAGATATACTGAAAACCCGCCAAAGCTTATATCTGTCAGGGGGAGAAGGCACGAAGCCTGTACTTGTGGCGCCGTGAGCAGCAGGACAAATCCATTCATTTCTTAGCAACAGCTGGTGAAGCATGCTAGTCAGGCGAGCCGCTCTGAGGTTAGGCGCGCGCGGCTCTGCGCTGCTTTTACCAAGAAATAGCAACAACAATAAAATAAAAAGGACGTTAACGTTGCAACGCACGATTAAGCTTGTTTTCCTGCTCACTCGGTCGGCCGTTACATTCGCACGACCTTCCGGCGTGCTGGCTCTATTATCGTTGTTTTCGCCTTTAGTTTTATGACACCGCTCCCATTAACTTAGAAACACAGAGGTGAACACGCCTTAGTAGCGCTGAGTAAGACAGATTCAGCCCCGAACAAAGTTCAGTGAAAGTAAAATCAAGACGCGGAATTTACCTACGGAGTCTATCTCCAGGAGCCGCTGGAGGTCGCTGATGCTGCGGATTTCGCTGTGAGACAGTCTCTCGATCAGCTCCTGCGGTATCTGAAGTTCCTACGGGCAAGAACAAAGCAAGAAACCAAGGAGTAGTTAGAGACCCAGAGAACAGCCATTTATTCCATGGTGAGCATAACCCACGCCACTAAAGCGCCGTGCAAACTTCCACATTCAGCCTGACGCCGACCTTAAAAATCAAGCATGTTTCCAAAGATGACCGGACAAGCCCAAGTGCCGCATCCTGCCCTTGGATTTGATACCCAAGCCGGGCTTGCACTTGTTGCGGGTTGCCGTGCTTTACTGAGGACTGGAAAACATTTCACCAGATAGGAAAAAGTGATTTCCTTCGCATGTGCTTGTACGAGATGGCCAAAACGTTGCTCATAAGCACAGTATAAGTTATTTAAATAACTTAAGTAGTCGTGGTTTTAAACGGGGCCGCCAATAACCTCTTATTAAACGGGATAGCACATACGAAAGGGAAGATAAGATAATCCTCTGTGTACACTCGTGCTTAAAGAACAAAATGCGGTCTGTGAAGTCACTGTACCCGTTACCGACCACTGGATGGTCATGCGATAACTTATAACCTGGAGGCTGTAAGTTAGTGTTTGCAGTTTACTGCCAGTCGCACTGACAACCTAACGCTGGAGGAGTTAAATATATCACATAAATTACGACACGCTGACACCGTGCTGCAGAATAAATCCAGCTGACGATAGCTGCAAAAGGAAGCGCACCGTGCGCAACGTTACACAGGTTACATTGTGTACATTACAGGACATTTCTGATCCGCAACAGGTTCGGGGGAGTAACGCCTGACTGGCGTGTTTTAGTCATTATGTTGTAACTTAGTTGGTGTCACCATGTTGTTTGCCGCGCTGTGCAACTCTCCCCTTCTCCCTAGGTAAAATGCGCGCACATTCAAGGATTCCGAGCACCGGGTTCACACCACGCGCGCGCTCGCATACACACACACACGCACGCACGCACGCACACACACACACACACACACACACACCAGCGACAGCGTGTGACATGGTGACTTCTCAGCAAAGTCTGCCACCATAAAATCGTTCCGCGGAGTTGCGAATTTGCCAACGGTACATGCTTTACCTCAGCAGCGACGTGCAGCAGGTACGAGGCGCAGAGGAGGAAGCAGTAAAGTGCGGTTCTCATCTCCCTTTAATTTTGATTTCCCCCAGAACAAGAAAAACGTATTCTGCAGGAGCCGCAAAGTTGCTCCTTGCCGCGGGGAATCCAGTACCATCCCTTGCCGAGGGTAACGTGTGAGCAGACCTCCCGACAGCCTTCGTCCACGCCGTAAATCGCACTTCTCGTATGCCTGATGCACTTTTGAAGTTCCCTCAATGTTTAAATCGATGTTTATTCACTTTAAGATCTGTACTCTCCGCTGCCCCGAGCCCTGCTTCTTTGATAGCAGTTGAACAGGCGGTAGATCAACATGGTCCTTCAGGTCAACAGAGCCGTGTTGAAAAAATCCAAATTATGGCAAGCATTGTTGTCTCTCAAATAAACTAACACAGTTAATATTTTATTGATATGGACATTTGTAACAACAACCCTTAGCCCTTAGGTTCACAAAATTAAGATAGACACCGATGATTTTTATATTTTCTAGAACGAAACTGATATAAATTATTCGCTCAAGGTTATATTGTGATCCGTGCAATTTGCTCTGATATATGACCTTAAAAAATTGTGCGACGTTTTATAATAGTACAATCCACGGTTGACGTCCAAAGCGCAATGAGAAAATAGTTCGGAGAAAAAGTTTTCAGTATCTTTCTATCCCGGTACTTGCAGCAGGAACATATCCCAGCAGATCCTGTGAGGTCTTGGACTCTGTAGTGAATGAAGACTGAAGTGCGTCTGAGCTAAAGAATATAGCTGGTTGAGCTGCGCCTCTGACGCCCCTCCCATCGCTCTCCGGTAATCTCACACACCAGGGATCTGGTTGGTTGGCCACCGAGTGTAGAATGTACCCCCTCAACGAGTCCGTGCATCGAATTCGGAAGAAAACGGTCTGGAGGTTGCGCTTGGAATAGAAAACGTATTATTATTATTATTATCATTATTATTATTAATAATAATTCTTATTATTAACAACAACAACAACAACAATAATAAGACTTGTACTAATAACAACAATAATAGTTTAATCTTGGAACACTGTTCTTGTTATAACAAGTTTTAGGTTTGACACAGCTGTAAGTTTGGGTGTTTTTTTTTCGTTAGGAACACCAGTGTGCTGACATTAGCCGGAGAGTATGAGTCTCTAAGCAAATAGAGATCGTTCTTTTTTCCTGCCAGATAAATCTTGAGGTTGTGGGTAAATGGTAGATAATTGGTTAACATACAGTTGGAATTCATGTTTAGACTTTCGTTTACTCTCGTGCGTGTTTGTTTTACGCTGAAATTAGCATCAAAAATAATTTACAACCCAAATGTCAGGTTGTCGCCAAGGAGTGCCACACTTCACACAAAGTTTAATGACCTTTAATGAGTTTAGGCTGAGTCAAGGGGGGGGGGGGGGGTGTTGGTATGGTTTTTACAAAAAAAAAGTAAGCACATGTTTTTGCACGCACCTAACTTTCGATATTTATTTAGAGTCGTGTGCAAACGCACTAACACATCTCTTTCATTACAGTGGCAGCTATGCATCCAGTAACACTTGCACACGCAAGAACGGATGTGTTAACAACAGCAACCATTAACAAACACAACAGTCATAATAGCTGCGATAGCAGGCAATAACACCTCGCACGTTTACCTCTCCGACTTCCCTTTTCACTCATTAAAAAAAAAGCTTTTGACAGAGGCAAGAGAAGTAATCGCCGAAAGGATATAAATAAGACCAGCTGCGACATGCTAAGGCGAAATCTGTGGACGTTAAGGTTTCTGCGCGCTACGCGAACCTCGCGGTAAACTCAAGGAGTCACATGACTTACCAAGGCCTTGCAGGGTGATCCGGACGGAAACCAGATCTAAAAAACGGACAAAAGAATGATTACAAGGAGGGACCCTGCCTGTCAGGGTAAGACAAGTGGTTGTGCTGGTCGCCAGCGAGATTTACAAAGTGTGTTATGGATAAAATCAATACATGTGTTCCTTCTTAATAAGGCAAGGGGAGGCGTGGGTGTTGCGCCAACGGTTTTAGGCTCGGGTCTCTGGCGGGCTGCTTCGGACCGGTACTTATCAAAACGTGTAAACAATCGTAATTTTCATGGGATAAGACCGTCTGGTTCACAATGAAACGCTGAAGTAACATAATTATGATACTTAATTATTTGTATATTGTACAAATATCATCATTATCATTTATATTTTGAAAAATTCTTTTGCCTTTTATTGTTTCACCACTGTTAGAAACCTTTACTTACACCACTACAGTGATCAATGCCAGCACGTGGTTGCTGTGCCATTCGGCATCACTTGATTGACTTGCTATGACTTTCTGGTTAAAGCATAAGACTTTCCCTGTTTTTTCCTTGCTGTTAAAATGCATCAATGAGGTAGTCATTGGGCTAGAGTCAGCCATTCCACATTGTGACTTACTCCAGCCCAGTCTTGTTACCTGTTAAGGGAAAAGACTCAGGTTATTCCATACAGCGTTTATTGGCTTGGCTCCCTCAGTGGTGCACTCCGTACAATTACTCATGTAATTATATTCTCATTAAATCTGGGAGATGCATCTCGACATCTGACTAATACTTTAAGTTCACTGTCTATCTGAAGGTGTTCCCCTGTCATCACTGTTACATAAACGTCAATTCAGATGACGTGTTCAGAGAGCCTTGTCAATCATGTCTCTCCCTCTTCCTCTTTTTCCTTCTCTCTCTCTCACTCCTACTTTTCACTGTCTTTCTCCCTCTCATATATGTGCATATATATGCTGGTGTGGCAAAGCTCACCATGACTTGTCTGTACACTGTGCTGTCCTGTGTTTCCCACTTGCCCACCACAAGTTTCCAGTTTCCACACCAGTGTGTATGTGGGTGGGTGTTTTTCACGTGTGTGCAGCTACCATAGACAGATTAATGGAGAGGCCATCCCTCCATCCAGCAATAGAGAGAGAGAGAGAGAGAGAGAGAGAGAGAGAGAGAAAGAAGGAGAGGAGGCCCCGGACCAGAGGGAGCTCTCTTAACACGGCCTATTAAAGAACATGTTTACTGGCAACTGAGGTCTGTGTACCTAACAACATCAACCCCAATAAACAGTTTTATGGAAGCTTGCGAGCTGTAAACCTGGCCATAAATACGTGGTGGAGAGGACATTTTTCTGAGTAACGTGATGACTCCCGTTTCCCCAGGCCACACATAGCTAAGATTAGGAGGGGTGAAGAAAAAAAAAATCATTCCTGTTTTCCTCCCCAAAACTCAAATTCCTAAGTGTGTGCTGTGCTGTGTGTGGAGGGATGTATGTGAGATGGGTTCTGAGGTTGGTAAGCTGTGGAAGGCCGCGGATAGTGCTGTCCTAGCGGCTTGAGAGGACCCAGTTCCCCACCCACCACATGACACAGCATGGCACAGCATGACACGGCATAGCACACATGCCTGGCCTGGCACACAGAGTATTTGTCCCCCACAATGGGACAAATACAAAAATATTCAAATCAAGAAGCGCACAGATTCAGAACGAGTTCTTCACTTACCTGGGGGTGAAATATTCTAAATTATGGAAGGCAGGTTGCCAAGGGCATTAAAACAAAAAAAAAAAGTATTTGGTTTGGATCTCTCTGTACACTGTGTCATTCTCTGGGGCTTTTTCTGCCATGAGGCTACCTTACACCTGATGAAAGTAGAAAAAAACATTTGAAACTTGGAAACAAAGATCATAGTGGTAACACTGTTTCAGGTATTAGACAATATAAAGAAAAAGTTAGTAATGGCTTATTACGATGTTGTAGGACGTGATGTCAGAGAGCTTTCACATTACTCTGTTCCAGGGAGAGCTAATGTTTTCAGGGGGGATGTTTCAAACGCAGTATTCTGTCAGATTTCAGCTTTTACTTGGTTCCAAGCAGAAGTTCCTTCCACAGCTCAGTGGCAGATTCTCATGTAAAAAAAAAATACAGGCACACTAGCAATCATCAGAGAGAAGCATCGAAAAGGGCAGCAATTACTAGACTTGCACCATGAGGGCTCATTGGGGGGTTTAATGGGCAGTGGAATAAAGATCTTACTGAAGCAGATGACAGGACATTTTTCCTGCACTCAGGTATTGTGAGACATCCTTCACAAATGCTTAAGGGTTTTCACTGCTGAAAGAAATCAGATGCAGTAAAACCTGGGATTTTCTATGCTGCAGCTCCGCCCCTCCTTCCTGCTCGGTCTGAGTCATTGGACTTCAGAGTACGAGGTCCTGCTATCTGAGAGTGATGAATCAAAGCCCGAACCGCTGCTCAACATCCATAATTACCATAATTACAAAGGAGGGTCCATTAGTGGCTTCTAATGAGACATTTCGGGGGTTTGGTGGGGTGTGTTACGGTACCTTTTGAAAGCTGCCACACGGTGTAAACCACACGGGGCAGTGGGGGAGGGGGATTGTGGGAGTTTTTGCTTTGTGGTGAAGTCACCCGGGTCCAGATCAGCACTGCTTGTCGTGTTACTGATAGCGAGAGTGGGCATGGTCTGGCTTGCTCGGTTAGCCCCCCCCCCCCCCGGTGCCTCGATCGGCGAGCTCACCTGGAATGCGGTGTGGAGAGGGTGCCAGATTCGAGGGTCTGACTGTGCCCTGCCCCCTGCTGCGCCCAAATGCAGCTGGGGTTTTTATACGGACGTTTATTGGACCTGTTTTTACAACTCTCCCTATTGCTCCGAGTTGCATAATCGCATTACTGGGGTCCTCTCACTACTCCCCCTCACCTCCGTCTCGCCTCCGGGCGTCCAGGTGAATCTGCCAGTTATGTGAAGCACTGTGCATCGTGCTCCGCTTATGGGATGCCAAGCCCAGGACCCAGAGGGCTGTAACGCAAGGATTTGCATTCGCCCTCCAGGCCATCAGATCCAAAAATCAATTTCGAAGATCGCTCTAGAAGTCTCCGAGGATGACGAATCAAGGGTGCGTCACTGCCGCCAGGTGCGTCGCCCCTGACGTGCGGCTCAGCCCTCTGAGCTGTGTTCCACCCATCAGCCGTTTCCATCGGCTTTCCAGGTCAGCACGCCTGTCCGTGTGAGTTTAAAGCGAGTGACAGCGTAGACATGCCTGGGTGGTGTGGTCAGAACCGTCACGTTTGCCACTGGAGGTGGAGGTGAGGGGCTGTCCTGTCTGTCACCGCCTGGACATGACCAATCTCACCCCAAATGCAGCACGGAGTCGACCGCCCGTCATCTGGGGTCTTCTGCATTCTCACCCAGCTATGAAGCAAGGGGCTTCCAGTGGCGAGGGAGGGGAGGAGTGTGCAACTGAACTGCTGCTGCTGCACCCTAGTCTGTTGCACTCTGACTTTTACAATGCCCCACACACACGCACACACACACATACACATACACACACACACACACACACACATACACACACACACACACACACACATACACACACACACACACACACACATACACACACACACACACACACACACACACACACACACACACACACACACACACACACACATACACACACACACACACACACACACACACACACAGACACACACACACACACACACACACACACACAGACACACACACACACACACACACACACACACACACACACACACACACACAACACACACACACACACACACACACACACACACACACACACACACACACATACACACATACACACACACACACACACACACACACACCTCCCCTGAAAGAGCGCTGAGAACCATCAGCCACCACAGCGGCCCCAGAGCCAGACTCGAGGAATCGACTCGAGCACCTTCACTCGCAGTACAGGGCCCCAGTCTGAGAAACGAGACAGAGAGAGGGAAAGAGGTGAGACACAGGATAGGGAAAGATACAGAAGGAGGGAGTGGGGGGGGGGGGGGGCGGTGAAGCAGAGGACGTGCGATAAGGGAAAGCTAACGAACAGGATTTGGGGGGGGGGGGGAAGAAGGCAAGCAGGAAATGAAGGGGGAGCCCTCTTTTCTGTTGACAGCCTGTTCTGGGGGGGTCTCGGCGTTTGGGATGGGGGGTGCAGGGGGTGGCACATGAGGCTGTCTTCAGAAATGTATTACAGCTAAGACCATAATTACTTGGACTGTCATGTCAGGAGAGGCCTTCCCTTTCTTCCCCTCCCACTCCATCCCCTGGTCAGGGGTTCCAGGCGGTCTCTCACGGCGAGAGAGTTTGGGGGGATTAAGGGGAGATTTCTCTGCTTCGTTTGAGCTTCACGGAGGCGCTGACAAGAGAGAGTGAGGCTAAGAGAAACTGGACTGATCACTTTAACCCAAACAACCCCCCCCCCCCTCCCAAAAAACCTCCACTCCACCTCCCGCTGCTCGGCACCTCGGCAAAACAAGGCATGCAGGCTCCCCTAGGATTTGGGAAGGCAGTGAGCACAGCTAGTGTGGCAGCATTGTGGTATAGTAGGAGGAGCAGGGCTCCTAACTGAAAGGTTGCAGGTTCAGTTTGCCAGTGGGACACTGCTGCTGTACCCTTGGGAGAGGTTCTTAACCCAAAATTGCCTCAGTAAATATCAAGCTGTAAAAATGGGTAACATGTAAATACTGTAACCTGTGTCAGGTGGTCTGGATACGAGCATCTGCTAAGTGACAACAGTGTAATGTAATGTAACATAACAGCAGAAGAAATCCCAGGTAGGAGATCCCATTTCTTGGTGGCAGGGGATGTTGAGTTATTACAGTCAGCCCCACCTGACCGTACAGAGTAGGCACTTAGCTTCTGTGCATTAAAAATGATCCCGGTTTGCTTTACAAGTTGTGAGCGCTGACGTTTTTCACACACGACTACACAGCACAGCTGCTGTTAAAGAGACCCCCCGCGGCCCGCTCTGACATTCACTGGAAGCTCTGACGCTGCTGCCCCTAAAAAATAATTGAAGGTGTTTTATTTTTTTGCCCCCCCCCCCTTTATTGTAGTTGTTATTATTTGTTATTATTATTGTGGTAAAGCCATGATGTTGGGTGCCAGGACGGGAGAGAGACCTCCCTCCTCTACCTTCCTGCAAACGACCCGCTGGCTCACAGAGCATCTGCTGTTAACCCGCCAGGGCTTCTGGGAGATACGAGCTTCTAATGGTGAGGTCAGAGCAGCGGGAGATGTAATTGAGGGATACAGCAGCGGGAAAATTATTTTGTTAAAGCAGCAAATCTAGGCATCTGGGAAGCAGAGGGCGGAGCAGCTGTTGTGCGCTGGTGGTTCACCGCGGCACACGCACACTCAACAAACACACACGCACGCACACACACACACACACACACACACGCACACACACACACGCACACGCGCACACACACACGCGCACACACACACATACACACACACACGCACACACACACACACACGCACACATACACACACTCACACATACACACGCACACACATACACACGCACACACACACACACACACACACACACACACACACACACACACACACTCACACACACTCACACATACACACGCACACACACACACACACACACATTCACAAATACACACTCACACATACACACGCACACATATACACACACACTCACTCACATACACTCAACAAACACTGACACACACTGTTGCTCACACACTTAACAGATACCAGCACACTCACGAACACACAAACACACACACACTTCACAAACACTTAAGCACTGACACTCACATTGTCGCTCACACTCACTTAATAGACACACACACACACACTCACTCCCTCACATACACTTAAAAAACACATAAGCACTGACATACAGACATACAGACTGTCACTCACACACACTTAACAGACACAAACACACTCACTAACACACAAACATGCACGAGAACGCGCACACACACTCATAATGTCAATCACACACTTAGCAGACACACACCACACTTGAACAAGCACATACACACAGACCGTCACTCACACACTCTCACGTACACACACAGTCACACACACACCCTCCCGTGCTGAGACGAGGCACAGCCAGACCTGGTGAAGGAGCCAGGCCTGCGATTGAAGAATAAAAACAAAAGGATAAACAATAGGAAGTTCTCCCATTATGAGATTAGGAGAGGTGCATCTCCGGTTACACCACTCATCCAAATCCACACATTCCGGGGGGTGTTAAGGGGGATGCAGGCCGCCCCCCCACCCAAAAAGAGGACGCCGCTTCCCCAAAACACAGCCGCAGGGATATTGATCAGGATATTGGTCTGATTGTGGGTCGTCCCAGGGGAGGGGGGTGCCTGAGGGGTCCCACCAGCCCCACCAGACTGTCTGGGAGGAGACTGTCATGTGACACACAGCACCTGGGCCTGGCTCTGCAGTGGGGGCACACCTCTGTCCCAGGATAGTGTAGCATAGTGGTAAGGAGCAGGACTCATAACCGAAAGGTTGCTGGTTCGAGTTCCCACTGGGCCAATGCTGCTGTACCCTTGGGCAAGGTACTTAGCTCAGGATTGCCTCAGTAAATATCCAGCTGTATAAATGGATAACATGTAAAAAATTGTGACCGATGTAAGTCGCTCTGGAAGAAATTGCTAAATGCCAATAATGCACTGTTATGATCATTTACTGTTCTTTTATTTGACTCGTTTGGCAGACACGCTCATCCAATGAGACTTGAAAAGCTGTCACGGAAACACGAGGAGTAGACGTCACAGGACCGTGACGAACAAGGGGCTCAGCGTGAGCACATGGCAATAAGCAACTCATCGAGGGGTGCAGCGCCAAACGGAAACCCCAGTGCAACGCGTACCAGCAGATGACAGCGGCCTTTACTGGTGTTCACATGACATGTATTCTAACCCAGGATGTCACTCTTTCTCGGAAGGGGAGACTTACAAGCGTGAATAGGAAATGACACACCAGTGTTTTCGGCCACGTCTGTCCGGGGACGGCCAATCCCGGCCGAGGGCAGCCGTCCAGCTTTTTCAGAAACCCGCCAGACCGCAGCGCCCAACGACAGGGGAAGTGAGTGTAGTGGCGTGAGGACGGTTCCGGCCCGCTCGCCAGTCGGGCCAGCTGTCCGTCTGTCTCCTCCGCCACAAGCCGCGGTGTCTGTGACTGTGCTTCTGCGTTTGAGAGTCACATTTGACCCAGCGCCATGTGGCTTCAGTTTTTCAGGAACTGATCCGGTAACCAGGGCTTGCAGGTTTGATTCCTCGACGCGACAATGCCGCTGCACCCTTGCGCTTAACCAAGATTGACAGCTGCACATCCAGCCGTGTGAATGGAAGGTACATCTTAAAAAAGAAATCCTCAACGTTAAATGTGAATGACTCACTCCAGTGAGTATTTAATACAGAAACAAGATGTCTATTGTTCGATGAGTTTTACGGTTTCGCGTTCTATTGAGAGTCTCCTTGGGAGGCTGGGAAGGCAAAGGGCCATTAAATCAGTCAGATAGCAGGATCCCCCCGGATCAGATGGGACCGAAAGCCAAGACTGCTTAGCGTCTATGCATGACAGCACTGAGTCTTTCATGTCACTGTCATCGGCTTATGAAGATGTTGCCCTAGTTTCAGCTCTTCAGTCCAGTGCTCCTCCATCCAAACTTTCTTTTGTTAGCTTTCTTTCTTTTTTTTTTTTTACTGTCGTCATCGTATGGCATGAATCCGAGGTGTAAAAATAACCATGATGCAGTTCAAAACCGTTACAGGCGAGCAAATTCATCCTTGTGGCAGTACATTGTTGTACTTATGAATTATCTAAGTGGTGTCCAAGAGGAAGTGGTGAAGGGGAGCGAGCCAACATGGGAGAAGAACTCAAACTACAGCTCAGCTATCTCTGTGTTCACAACAGTAAAGCAGCTATGAAATATTACGTTTAGGAAATGTTGTGAAAATGTAAACGCTTCACGATGAAGGAATGAAATGACATTAAAACAGCTGAGCTTTTTTTAGCAGCTGACTTTGTGCTCAGGCTGGTTTTTAAAATAAATGACTGGGGGTTTTTTGAACAGTTGTTCTTTCTGTTCATTGCTGGGAGAAGTGTTGGCCAACTTCTCCACATACCCCCTCTGGGATTTGCAGTCATTGTTTCAAAACTTCCCACACAAAATAAAAAAAAAAAAATTAAGCAGAGCGTACCGGTGACCGCTGACCTGGTCGTCGGACCTCCCAGCGCCCCTTCCAATTCCCCCCTCCAAAATCTCCGCAATCCCATCAGCCTCTCTGGTGCTCGATCACCTGTGACCTCACCCTGGGCGTTGAACTATGACCCCACGGGGGACAGGGGTTTGGAAAAAAAAAATTGAAAAGAAGCCAGTCAAAGATGACCAAGAATTGCCTGGCTTAGGGCCCCGGGTCAATAAATCGGCCTTTAAGTAAAACCCACGTATCAAAGACCCAGTGATTAGCGCTAGCAGTTGGGGGGAAAATCAGTTGAGGCTTTTCGTGGGGCTTTGATGGGTGAATCTGATGGCGTGGAGTGTAATTAGCCCCATTACGAGGGCTGGACTTGCTTTTCCAGGCAGAAAGGACAGAATCTGCCGTGGGAAAAAAGGACAGAGGGAGAGGAGGAGTATGAGGAAGGAAGGGAAGACAGGACATGGGTCTCAGTCTGGAGGCCACGTTCACAACACCCGAGTTAAATCTAAAGCTAAAGCAATCTACAGGCACCATCTCATTCTATCATGTGTCTCTGTCTACAGGTCATGTTCACTACACCCGCGCTAAAGCTAAAGCCTGAAGTTACTTACGAGCACCATGTCACTCCCATGAGCCCTGGCCTTTTCTATCCGATGGAGGGTGGCGGTGGGAAGGCCGTGATGTCTGTACCGTAGCCCATGTCAAAAGACTGCCGCTCTCTCCCTGTGGTTAATCAGGCTGGGCCTTGGCCGGGGTAAAATAAAAAAACCCTGAGCCACTCGATGCAATTAGCAGGGTCGCTCGCTGGTTCAGAGGGAGCGACTCGGGTCTTCCCCAGAGCGAAACCGCTAATCGTGCGGGGTTTGCAATGGGGGGGGGGGGTGGTTGGGTAAGCGTTTCGGTTTAATCCAGCCTGCTTTTTTTTTTTGGACTCTTGCCCAGTTGGCTCTTTCGCATTTTTTTGGCCGTTGTTAGCGGAGCACAGCACCCACTCCTAAAGCACTCAGCTTTTCCTCTGGTTTTTTCTGTCTTTCTCCTCTCCCTCTTTAGAGACTGGCACTCGAGCACCAGTATCAGAGCTCAGAGCTGTTTTCCTCTCTGTGTTTTTATGTCTCTCCTCTCCCTCTGCTGAGATGGGGGCTCTGATGCCAGGATAGGGAATCGCAGGGGGAGCCACCCCTGCACTCTCTTTTTCACACCAGCAGCATTTTTTATCATTTTGTTTGTTGCCCCCCCCCCAGCCATAGTTGTTTGTTGGACCAACGAGGGCATCCCAGACATGGGCCGCGTCCCTCCTGGCCGAGCACAAAGATGCCACAGTGTAGGAATGCCATGGAGCCCGAGAAACAAGACTGCCGACAAAGAGGGCCCTCAAGTGCTTAAAGCTGCCATGCCTTTCCGTGCGGGCTTTCAGAGAGAGGGAGAGAGGGAGAGGGAGGGAGAGAGGGAGAAAAAGAGGGAGAGAGGGAGAGAAGGAGAGAGAGAGGGAGGGGAGTAGATAAACGGAATGTTTTACAATCCTCGGCACCCCCCCAACCCCACCCCACACCTGCCCCCTCCCCTCTTTCCCAGGGTCTTTCTTATGCTTATGAAAGCGTGAGGTGGGGCCTGTGGGTCAGGCTGCACTAAAAGTCACGGCCGGCCTTGATTAATGGGATTGGCATGGTTGTTAGGTGTACAACACCACCAGCTCCGCTGTAAACAAATTAAAGGGATTCACCGGCACAAAGGAGACACCAAAGGGGTGGAAAGAGTCATCGCTCCCCTGAGGCTTCCAGTGTGGGTCATCTCCTTACTGCAGCAGGAGTAATCTTACACATGTGCTGATGTGTATTTATTTATTCTTCTTTAGAATAGAGATGGCCCAGTGCAATCTTTGAGAGACAGAGCCCTGCAGGTTTAAAGAGTGATCATTCGGCAACTGACTCATACGTGCAGCTCCAGGCAAGGTGACTTCCAAAACAAAGAATCGCTTCAATTAATCAATGAACACCAATATGGAAACACCTGCAGACACTGTGGTTTCTCTGGGAGCAGACCTGGGGTCACAGCAAATCCATTGGAGGGGCAGCAGTGTGGCATAGTGGTAAGGAGCAGGGCTTGTAACCAAAAAGTTGCTGGTTCAAGTCCCTGCTGGGGCACTGCTGCTGTTCCCTGTTGTATTTGGCCTGCAGTAAATGTCCAACTGTATAAATGGATAATGCTGTGAGCTGCTCTAGATAAGAATGTCTGCTAAATGCTAATAACATAATATCTAATATGGCACATGAACTGCCCTGCATCCCCAGGTGCCAATCAGCCACAGATTGTGGCATTAGGAGTCAATCCCAAAAACCTGCAGGGACTCCTCTTCAATGGAGCTGGGCCCCAACACCACCCCTTCCCACCCCCGGCTGGTCGGTGAGGGTGGCAGAGCGGCGTGCCGGCGCTGAGAGTCGCGGTGAAACCGGAGACTGCGCTGCATGTAAGGCTACACGGGGCTAATGTGTTCCCCACAGGCCTCTGACTCCCCCAGGCCCTCTGCGGATTTGAGCCCCCGCTGCAGGTACCTGTGTTACCCCCGTTGGACGGCAGCCGAGGAAGAGGAGGGGACCCCCACCCCCACGAGTCCCCCTTCCCTAGCACCTGAGACAGACTCTAGTTTCACCTCAGCTGAGAGCTCAGTCAGGTATCCCATCTCCATTACACCCCCCCCAACAAGAACCTGTGTCCTGGGCCGGAACAGCAGCGACCCCCCGACACACACACACACACACACACACACACCTTAAACAGTGGTTCCCTTTTCATCCCCTACACAAATATATCCCTGTTCCCCATTCTGTCTTTGAAGAACATTACAACGCTTATTTAAAATAACCAATTAATGAACTTTAATGAATGGGGTTAACAATGTTGTCTAGGGGAACGTGGGAAATTTTTAATTCTGAACGGCGTGTTAAGATAAAAATAAACAATCATAAGATTAACACGCCGTTCAGATGAACACATAAGGCACTGAATAAAATCTTCCATTATAACATATATTCCAAGCAGTGGTCTTATTCCCAAATGTCCTGAAGCAGCTTAATCCCCAAGTTTGGGAACCACCGGACTGAAGTAGTCACGTAGGTGGCCCTACGCTGGTCTCTAGGTGAACCCTGAGACACAGACTCCCTTCCTGTTCGGTGTGCACCTGTCCCAAGCTCACTGCACGTGTTCCCATAAAAAAACTGAGGAGGTGGAGGGGAAACTTCCACCACAAGGAAAGAAAATAGATTGAAAGAAAAAGGCAAACGCAGGGGAATCTGGGGAGAGCCGTCAAAGTCGGTGTCGTCGGGCGCGGACAAGAGCCCGGCCTAGCCGTTCTGACAGCGGCCGCGGCGAATCGCTGCAGCTCAGAGGAGTGGAGCCGGGGGGGGGGGGTAGTTGGAGGCGCATTCCTCAGTTGATTTAGCAAGCTTTAAGATGAGGAGGAATGTGTCAGAGTCCCAGCTTTATTTCGCGGAGTGTAAACTCTCTGAGGAATCCGGAATCCTGAGCCTCCAAAGGCCCATTCTGACGGCTGATTGGCACCAAACCTAAATAAGGACAGGGGGGTCAGACCTGCAGAGAGACGATGGGGCAGAGAGAGGGAGAGAGACAGGAAGACAAGGCAGGGGAAACTCAAGAGAGAAATTACCATACACTAGAACAAAATCACAATTAGAATACATTTATATATATATATATATATATATATATATATATATATATATATATATATATATATATACACATTATTGCATTATTGTGATATTACGTCATTATTACCTCTTCTATTTCATGGGCACCTGCTTTGGCAATACACCATGCTGATACAGCAAACTGCATGTGAAACTGAACTGAATGGAGAGAGGCATAAAGAGAGGGAGAGGGTGGGAGGGACCCAGAGAAAATACAGAGACAGAGCAACAAAAGACGCCACAACAGCTGAGTTCAGATGCTCCTGTTTATTGGCTTGGGGAATCGGACAGTAACCAATAAGTGTGGAATACAGAAATATGCAGTACCAAAGAGTCGGTAAGAAAAAAACGCTCCGTTTGCTTCGTCAGTTGTGCCGCTGTGAAACTGATCAGTTTTTCCTATGACTTCGCACTCAGCAGGAGGGAGCCTGGCTGCTCTGTTTTGCTGGTTTGACTCTTGTTCTGTGATGTACAAAAAAGAAAAACAAAAAAAACCCGAAACGAAAACATGATTCTTAACTAAACCGAAACCCATGACACGCTACTCTGTTGGTCAACGCAATGAACCGATGCTAGACTGTGACCAAAGACACTGTGCCTTTCAGTCTGAACCAAAACCATGACACCAACGTAACGTCGGTTACAGATTAGACTGTATAGTCCTGAGTGCATGTGTGTGTGTACCTGTGTGCGCGCATGTATGTATAACTAAACAACTCATAACAATATTGAGCCTTAGGAAAACATCGACAGATAACAGATTGGAATAACCTGTTATGAAACAGCACGAAAGAGAACACATTTCCGAAAAAACCTCAGATCGATCCAAAAAAAACACCTCCCCTAGACGTGACAGCATGTCAGATCGACAATTCACCTTAATGTGCAGGTAACCTTTTGTAAAATTCATATTCAAAATGTCACTTTTACAAACCCATACCATTCGTACCGGTAATATAGCACAGTAAAAAGCGTTTAAGATCAATAAAACAGCCAAGAACGAAATATTACCTCTACCTCTAGTTTCAGGTGACGAAGGGCTTGCACTGGGATATGGGTTTGTTCATAAACAGAAATGGCACACAAATTGAACGGACTTGAAACCCGAAACCCAAAGCGAGAAGGCAAACTACAGTCTGCGCGCAAAACACATGAAATCTCCTCACTTCCTGTCTGTCCAATAAACACGTTTCACCATATTCGAGTGCAACCTCCATTGTTTGT
>NC_050601.1:4748939-4756439 GCF_013368585.1 Megalops cyprinoides | reverse complement strand
AAGAGAGAAGTGTTTGGGGAAGAAGAAGAGACAGAGAAACACAGAAAGAAGAGGAGGAGGCCCACCTGGGTACAGGTGAGATAACCCCCCCATCACTGCTGAACAATCAACCTGTGTGTGTGTGTGTGTGTGTGTGTGTGTGTGTGTGTGTGTGCGTGTGCGCATGGTGCGCGTGGGTTAAGTTCAGTCTCACAGACATCTAAAGCGCACACAGACTACAAGGGTCAACTCTGGGGTGGCATGTCAAAACGGAGCAGCTCAGACACAGGAGGAAGGACCCCTGAACAAACACTGTGACATATAACCAGAAAACCAGGAACAGCGGGGAAGAGATGTGACAGGCAGAAAGAGAGGGGGGAGTGAGAAAGAGAGAGAGAGCGACAGAGAGGCATGCAACAGAAAACCAGAAACACAGCAGGGACGGTGTAAGAGAGAGAGAGAGAGAGCATACAACAGAAAGCCAGGAACACAGGAGGCGAGACAGTGGAAGAGAGAGAGAGAGAGAGAGAGAAGGAGGAAAGATGATACTTTGAGTAGCTTGTTCACTCGAGGCCCTGCAGAGCCTGCAATGCCCACTGCTTTGTGCTACAGCCCCCCCGCCCTTTCACACGTGTCAGATCCCTTCCTCAGCTCAGCGGGACCATAAAGCCAGTGCAAAAACACGAGAGAAAAGACAGCGTATCCACATGCAATGTCTATAAAAACAAAGGGGGGAAATGCCCTTTGAAGTGAGAGGAGTACCTGTATTTGAGAGTTTTTCTCTCTCATTTCATTGGTTCCCTCAATCGCAATGTCACTGCGCAATGTCAACCAGCACTTCACCATGGCAACCGGTGCTCTGCTATGGCAACCGGCACTCCATCACACCAGCCAAAATGCCATCACTGCAACCATCTCTCCACCATAGCAACCAGACCTCCATCATAGCTTCACCATGGTAACCAGCACTCCACCACAGGTACCAGAGCCTTGCCATAGAAACCAACACTCAACCACATATACCAGAGCTTCACCACAGTAAGCGATATGGCGGGGCTGCTACATCTTTCTTGTTTGCTAGACTCGGCAGCAATACTAGCGAGAACATCAAGTCATACATACAGCCAATGCGCAAATCTCGCCAAGGGTCCTTCGATAACAGTAATCATCTCAGTGCTGAAACAGCACCTTCCTACCGAAAGTCTCTGAGCGTTTCCACACACCATGTGGACGTGCCCCTCTGGGTAGCGCCAGGTGGCCATTTTGTGCCAGCCCCACAGAAAGCACCCGCCACCGTTTCATAAACTCCTCCGACAGTAATCTCCTTGTGCCTCTTTACGATACAGTTTCATTTTCTGCGTGCTTGTCCTGAAAGGCTGGATCAAAGGCTCTTTCAGACGCAGGAGGAATAACCGCTGATCTGTGAGCGGGAGAAGGAGGGCGTGTTTCGCGGTCTCTGAGTTCTGTAAAGACTTGTTTGTACAGTGCAAGAAAAAAAATGTAAACATGTCAGTTTTCATTAGGAGCCTATTCCTCTGAGCAGAAAAGAAAGCGATGTCTTTATACATCCCTTTATCCCTCCTCGTGGTGTGTAATTACTGATTGGGGGAGGTTTGTCTTTTTGGCCCGCTGTGCAAAACCGCAGGGAGAGTGATGTTTTAAAGAAAAATGTACCTGAACGTACCTTTTTATTTATTTTTTTTTGAACGCACCTTAAAGCGTCAGAGAGAGAGGGAAAACACAGCATGGTTAAAAGCGTGAGGCTAAGCGGCGAGGCTGATGCCGTGTTCTGTTGCAGGATGCCCCGTCATTCTGCCTCTCTGCGGCAGGGGCGCGGCGTTAAGATTCGGGGTGGACGGCCCCCTCGGATACAGCCCTCCCGACCCCCCCCCCCGAAGGCCCAGGGATCCTGAACCAGTGCAGAACCCACCGGGTCACATTCCACGCCTCCGTGTCCCCCTCTGGGACGGCCAGACCAATGCTCTGTCACTGGGCCAGGACAGCGAGGGACAGAGACACATGGAGGAGAGACAGAGAGGAAGGGAATGAGAGAGGGAGAGAGAGAGAGAGAGAGAGAGAGACAAACACAGAGGTAGAGAGAGATCGAGATGATCTAAGCATAAGAGAGGGAGACAGGGAGGAAAGACACCGAGGGAGCCAACGAGAGAAGGAGAAAGAGACAAACGTCCAAAGGAAGAAAGAGATCGAGATACAGAGAGAAAGAGAGAGAGGGAGAGAGAAAGTATGAGAAAGGGTTACAGAAACAGACCTGAACAAAGAAAGAGAGATGGAGGAGAGAGAGGGAAAGAGAGAGAGAGAGGCCCCGTGGAAACAGCTTGTGTGTCTCTCTGGCTTTCGGATGGGAAATGTCCCCGCTTCCTTTTCCTGGGGCTCAGCAATGACCCGCCTCCACAACACCAAAATCTGCCCTTTTCCCAGCGACGTCCTGGCCAATCCCGCCGGGACAGGGACGGACAGACACGCCTCGGGAATGAGGGGGCCTCTGGCATGCTGGCGGCCAGGGAGACCCGGGTCTGACCCCGTTCTCTCAGCTCCACCGGAAGGGACACAGCTCTGCCTGGGAGAGGAGGCCTGACTTTCACAAATAAAGACAAAAGGATGTGTGAGAGGAGTACTGCAACTACAGGCCATCCTGTATGAGGGAGAGAGGGATGATGAGATGGGAAGAAAGGGATGATGGGATTGAGGGAGAGAGGGATGATGGGACGGGAAGAAAGGGATGATGGGATTGAGGGAGAGAGGGATGATGGGACAGGAAGAAAGGGATGATGGGATTGAGGGAGAGAGGGATGATGGGACAGGAAGAAAGGGATGATGGGATTGAGGGAGAGAGGGATGCTGGGACAGGAAGAAAGGGATGATGGGATTGAGGGAGAGAGGGCTGCTGGGACAGAAGTGATGAAGACAGAGGGACAGAGGAGACAGAGGGAGAGAAAGAGCGAGAATGCAAGAAAGGACAGTGGGTCGGCGGGAGGAAATGGCACAGGGCTCCCCAGGAAGCCCCAGCTGCGTGGGAAACGAGCACTTCGAGCTGCTCCGGGTCCCGCAGGTGGAGGGGGAGACCCAGCCAAGAAGGATAAGAGCAATCCCTCACTCATCGCCCTGATAATGCCCGCGCCCCTTCAGCTGCACCTATTGTGGTTTGTTTCGGGAGCCGTCTCTCCTCACTGCAGCCATTGTCTGCGCCTGTGCGGAGCGCAGGGGAACAGAACACCTTCAAACAGGGGGAAAAACCCTGAGCCCTCCCGGCACACTGAAAAGCCTGTGTGTACACAGTTAATGAAAAGTTGTCCACAAAGAATGGCAGGAGGGTATTTTTTTTTTTTCCCCCCTCTTGTCTACAAAGAGCGCTGTGTACGACCCCTCGCCCGCTCACTCTCCGGGGGAAAGGGCCTGGCACTTAGCCTGTCTGCTGTAGGCAATAAGGCGGGTCAGCCCCTGTCTCGGCCGCTGTCTACCCGCGGCTCCGGATGATGACATGGGCGTGACCCGGGCCTGCTGATGTCATCGGCCCCACATCTCACAGGATGTGCGTGGCATACACACGTGCCAGGCCTGCAGTGTCATCACTCAGACATGCAGCGGCGGGGATCAGCGCAGAGAAGAGGCCTCAGAGCTATGCGCACATGCGCACACACACACACACACACACACACACACACACGCACACACACACACACACACACACACACACACGCACACACACACACACACACACACACACACACACACACACACACGCACACGCACATGCGCACACACGCACACACGCACACACCTCTGTGATGATGAAGAAGTCGTCTCCTGGCTCTCCCTGCACCACGATCTTCTCCCCGTCCTCAAACTGCACGGGTTCCAGGGCGTCGGCCACTGTCAGGCGCTCCCACTTGTCCAGGGACTCTGCAGAGTGACAGCACACTACATCAGCACACACCTCGTCCACAGATACTTTACACAAATACAGACATTACCCACAGACAGTCCGAAACACGTTTCCCCACATGCGCACACACATACACACACAAAATAACAATGAGAACCTAACACATTAACAATCAAACCAGCAAATACACACACAGCCAGGAGACACCCCCCAAAAACACCCAATATCTGCACACACACACACAGAGGAGTAGTGTTGAGCACAATATGTATATGCTTATGTCTACATAACATACACTCACATGTACAGTGGGTATAGGACAGGGGTTTAGTGTGTTCGCGCGTGTGTGTGTGTATGGGTGTGTGTGTCTGTGTGTGGATGGTGGCAGAGCGTCTCAGAGCGGGACATGATTTACACAGGCCCCCCGCCGCTCCTGAGGAATGTGTCCCTGCGGCTCCCCGTCCCCCGGGGAGGGGACGGATGGCCCCTGTCCAAACACTCCGGCGGCCCCTCCCAGCTCATTGCAACCCCCTCCATCAGCACAGCCCATTACCTCCACCCCCTCCGGCTTTCAGACGCAGAGTACCGGAGCCGTGTAAAACAAATGAGTCCCAACAACACACGCGGAGTTCAGAGGGGGGCGCGGCCTCCGACCCCCCCCCCCCTCTGCTATCTCTCCTCTGGCCATCACAGGGATTCACACGGGCGTTAACAGCATGACAGGAGTTATCCAGTGCCCCCCGAACATCCTCACCTACCCCCCACCCCCCCCACCCCTGCTCACCCATCTCACAGGGTAAATACCACAGCGTATGTAAGAAGGAACAGAAACAAACCAAGAAACACGTATTAAACAGCATAAAAATACATTACATTATTGTCATTTAGTGGACACTCTTATCCAAAGCAACGTGTATATAGGTTACAATTTTATCCACTTATACAGCTGAATATTTACTGAGGCAGTTGTGGGTTAAGTACTTAAGTAGCCCAAAGCTACAACAGCAGTGCCCCAGCAGGGAATCATACCAGTAACCTTTTGGTTAGGAGTCCCGCTCCTTGGCACTACACTGCCACCCTACACATATTAAATAATATACACGTGTATTATTAAATATTCATATTAATATTGAATACATTAACAATACAACCTAAAGAGGAATAAAATAAAGAGCATAAACAGGTAAAACAAAAAGCAGATCTACATAAAAAGATACGAAAAATACAACAATACCCTCTCCCAAAATCTGATCATAAGCACTAAGCAGTGAATGCATGCTATGTAGAGAGGTCTATACGTTGTCGCTCATTCTGTAGCAGCTGATTTAGTCATGTAGGCCATCTCGGCCTCCCCTCCTGGCAGGGGGGTCCGCCTTCACTCACAGCCTGGCCGCAGTGGAAATTGCATCACCCGTTCTGTGAATTTAGGGAAGTTTGTGTCCCTTGTTTGTTGGCAGCGTTAAGAGCAGGACAGCGGGAAATTCAGGCCTCAGCACGGCCTGTTCTCTCTGCTCGGCCAGCCAGATCTCACGCCGATACCTGTCTCTCTGCAGGCCTTTGCCTCATTATGGCCCGGGTTTCAGGGCCCGGTACCATTGTATCTGATTTAGGCTTGCTTTATTTGTCTTGCTGACGTTCAATTCGTAATGTGTTCAATGTGTTATTTTCTTAAAGCGGTCACTTCTTGTGCATTCAGTGTTGTTGTGAGCCTCTTGTCTGAAGGCTGGTTGAAGGGTCTCTCTCTGGGCATCACCAGCTGCTCTGAAGGACTTTGTGTTGGTAGGAGCACATACACTCCACCCAGACAGGAGCAGGTGGGTTCAGGATTCTGATGCTTATTCTTCTGATGGTAAACAGTACAGGTAAGTGGTCTGGTATGGCTTTGCATGCATACCAGAAGATTCTGTGTTTGTGTAGTCTTACAGCAGTGTGTTTGGTCTGTAAGAGTGGGCCCTATAGAGGAACTGGCTGGAGAATTTTATCTCTGCCAGCCCCCCCCCCCCCCCCCCCCCCCTCCCCTCTCCACTGTGTTTGTTCATTTCTTGTGCGCGTATGTGTGTGTGCGTATGTGTGTGTGCATATGTGTGTGTGTAGCAGGGGGTTCTCAGGGCCCTGGGGGTCCCCTACAGGGGCCATCCTGTCTGAGTGCCTGAGACAGATGGACACTTTATCTGAGATGGTTTAGCCATCATCACGCCATTGGAGATCTTTAACTGCTCAAGTGGTAATGCGATCCCCCTGCCGAGGAATCACCATTTCACACTGCTTTTACCGTCGGTCCACTTAAAGCACCATTCTGTTTGCGGGGACACAGAGCTGCTCATCAGGTGTGTGTTCGAGAGAGAGAGAGAGAGAGAGAGAGTGTGTGTGTGTGTGTGTGTGTTGTTGTTGTTGTTGTTGTTGCCCCCACCCTCTCAACAAATGACATCAAGGCTTGCTCCCAATTTCGTGGCTATCACAAAAGTCAAAAATCAAAGACAAACAGAAAACAGCCCCCCCTTTCCACCCCCCACCTCCTCCCTCCCCCTCCTCAAAATGCATGGGAGGAAAAGAAAGAGAAGAAGAGAGGTGAAAGAGCTTGAGGAGCGAGGTCGGTGTTTGAACACAATCCTCAACGGAGCCGTGAAAAAAAAACATGCCTTAGAGAAAGAAAAGAAAAGGAAAACAGGAAAAAAGGAGGACAAACCAACCTCTTCCATGTGTGTTTACTCAGCCAGTTAATAACCCCGCGGGGGGCATTTCTGTGCTCTCCCCAGGGGGCGGGGAGCAGGTAACTGCCCTGTTGGCCCACTGTGGACTCACTCTGCTGCCTCTGTGCAGTTTCCATGAATGAGATGCTGCTGCAGCAGGGGTTACCTGATCACTGTGCTGTTTCCACTTCAATTATGCTGAGAGTGTGTGTGTGTGTGTGTGTGTGTGTGTGTGTGTGTTCTGAGCCATGCATTTTCAGTTTTTCTGTCTACTACACACCACTGAATGAGAGTAAAACGATGCAGTCTTGCTCTGCCTACCCCGCTTACATGCACACACACGAATGTGCATCACGCACGCACGCACATACATATACACACGCACGCAAATACACACATACACACACACACACATACATATACACATGCATGTAAATACACACACACACATACATATACACATGCACGCAAATACACACATACACACACACACACACATACATATACACACGCATGTAAATACACACACACACATACATATACACACGCACGCAAATACACACATACACACACACACACACATACATATACACACGCACGCAAATACACACACACACATACATATACACATGCACGCAAATACACACACACACACACACGCGCGCGCACGCACGCACGCACGCAGTCACTCACCCAGGATGGACACCTTGCTCAGGAACTCTTCGTACATCTTCCTCTTCCTCAGTGTGCTGCCCTGAAGGGGGAAAGTGAGAAAGTTAGCCACAGACAGAGGGAATGAAAGAGGAATTAATGAGACAGCATAGAGAAGGAGAGAAAGAAGGGAGAAAGAGGGAGACAGAAGGAGTGAAAGACGAATTAACGAGACAGCACAGAGAAGGAGAGAAAGAAGGAGAGAGGAAGGGAGAG
>NC_050601.1:4733939-4743939 GCF_013368585.1 Megalops cyprinoides | reverse complement strand
TATCCTCTGCTTACAGGAGCCGACAGGCGGAAACCGCCACGCCTTCAAAGAGGAGGCCCTCACCTGGTGAGGCGCGACCACCGAGGGTGGGGGGCAGGATAGGGGCTCCGGTTACAGTCGCATGGTCCCGGGGGAGGGCAGGGGGGCAGAATTTTTTGGGGTGGGGGGGGGGTTGTTCGATGAGACAAACAGCCCGCAAGGGGAAAGCACACATAAGAATGCAATAAGCAGATGACTGCTCCAAGTCTGTTCCAGATTCATCTTCCAGCTAATCAGAGACATCATTACCAGCTTTAATTGCCCCCGCGCCTCATCCTAATTCCTGCAGGCGCGTCTGAGCGCCGGCTCCTGGGCGGGACGGGGGAGGGGGGCTGACGGTAACGCGGCGCATGAACCCGGGGACTCCTCCCAGAAGCCAGCTCGTTCCGATCCACGGAGAGGCTGACTAAGCGCGAGCGATCGTAACTCCGCCTCCCACTCCGAAGAGACCGGCTTGTTCTGATCAGCGGGGAAGATGTTCCGTGAATCCCAGTGACTGAGCGCGTGCGGTTGTAGCTCCGCCCCCTGCCCCACGGAGGCCAGGTCGTTCCGATCCGTGGAGAGGAGACTGAGTGTGTGCAACCATAGCTCTGCTTTCCGGGGGGCTGAGAGACGCGCTCCTGCTAATATGGAAAAGTAACGGCTGTCATCTCCACAGACTTTCTTTTAAAGATATCCGTGGCAACTGCTCTTGAACTGTAGTGCAGAGAGTTAATATTTCTGTGGGAAACAGACAGAGGCACTCAGAGATTATTTCAAAGACAGCTACTGTGTGTGTGTGTGTGTGTGTGTGTGTGTGTGTCTGTGGGAGAGTGATAAACAGATAATTGAATGACTGAAATGCAGTTCCTCTAGAATACCTTATTTGTGCAAGTCAGTATATCGCCCCTTATCAGCTCTTTAAAACAAAACCTGTGGGATTTACACTGTAGATACCACAGGAGAGGGAGGAGGGGGGGAGCTAAGCTTTGTGTAAACAGCCCTCACTCAAATTTAATCGCCCTTTGAAAGGGGAGCTTTTTTCCACCTGACATAGCTGCGCTGACGAAACCGAGACTGTCAACCCTGCTATCACTGCACCGTGAACGCCACACACCGGACCAGCTCTCCCAGAACCGGGCCACCCCGATCCAGATCTGCCAGATCTGCCCCCCCCGGGCGGCTCGACTCCTCTGAGCCCCCCCTCACCTCTCCACCTCATACCTGCGACGCTCTTCTTGCGAAAAAGCGATAAGTGACTTCCTGTTTTTCCTCCTGCTCTTTTGGCTTTTATCTTACCTGCTCGCTTTTAGCGTTATCCTTCCGCGCTTTGATTTTGTGAAACAGAGACGCTCCCTTCACACTGTCTGAGAGAGCGCGCCGGCGTATCCTCTCTGCACCCGAGCGAGGCGCTCCTTTTGAAAAGAGGCGCTGACCGAGCACAGCACCCCGCTGTCGCTCCATCCCCCCCCACGGTCTCACAGTCAGGCCGTGTGTCCCGTTCACACCTTCCCGTTCCTCTCTTTTTGGATTCCACAAGAAGCGCAGGGTCACCGAGGCCTGCTGTTTTAGTGGCTGCTTCTGGGCCGCGGTGGCAGTTATGCCTTCGTCCCCCTCGCGGGACGCTTATTTCCCAGGAGCCCCCTCTAGGAGAGGCCACCTCCGCCCCGCTGGTGAGGTCACATGACTACTGCCGGGTCGCCATGGCGACCACCCCACCAGTCACCCAGCGCGCATCCCGGCTGCATAGTTATGGGTAAATCTCCCCACCAGAAGAGAGAAAAGCGGGTGGTGACACAGCAGAGGTTTAAAAATAGAAAGTTTTACCTCAGCTTGACCTCTGGACATAAACTGCGCCAAGCTTCACTGCTGGGATTCAAGTTAATGACGAGTCCAGGTCCGAACATCATTATCTACGCTGTGGTCCGACTCCTATACCTGCTGTCTGAACCACAGGGCACCGCGAGCAGCTGAATGGGTCTCTCCGCTGAATGGTGCTGCAATACCTACTCCCTCATCATCTGTGCGATTCAGTCATATCTGAGGCCTCCGCACATGACACTAATTACCACGGAAAGAGCCACTGCTTGTTAAGTAATAACACAAACATTTGGTGTTAATGAGAGACAGCCCCATGGGTCCGCATGTACGGGAACTACAGCGCGGCAAACAAGTTCATTTTGAACCAGGGTGGCGTGGTATGTTCCTGAGAACAGGCATCATATTTAATAACAGACTTATATATCACAGCCGTATGGTCACAGACAGTTATGAAATGCTTTGGTCACATTTTGCTGTTCCGATTTTTGATGTTATTTGCCCGGATGCAACAGGACATAAAACACAGAATTCACTTACGTCCACCTCCCCTTGGTCGATCACATAGAAGTTGTCCCCTTCATCACCTGCAGAGAGAGAGAGAGAGAGAGAAACAGAGAGCAGACCTCATTGAGCCAATCGTATGTCATGCCTGGGACATTAACCCCTCCCCCCCCTTTACATACTTCTCAATGGAGGATTTTTCCCCCTCATTCAGAAAAAATGTCTCGGCAAACACTGTGGCGTATTAAGAGATTAGAGCAATTTGTAAAGCACTTTGACGGCCACTTCTGCCTTTCCACCTTTCCCTTACGAAGGGGCACGGGACACATACAGACGGAAAGACACGGTGACAGAGCGTTCCCACAGGAGTCAGAGAAAGGCTCTTCTGGGGAGCGCTACAGTAGGTATTTCTTAATTGAGTGAGGCCGGGAGTCACATTTTGAACGCTCCTTTCAGAAAAAAGGAGCTATTTTCAAATCTTTTTTTTTGGCATGCCTGTTTAAATAGGGCCTCTGACTGCTTTAGGCAACAAAATGGCAAACACGCTGCCTACTCCCGGAGAATGCATATTTCATGCACTCTGCCAATAACCTCGTTAAAAAATAACCTTAATCAGCAAAAGCTCTTTGTTTCATTAATGTAGGCTGTTTCGGTAAAGAGTGGAAACTCCTGCTCAGACGCAGTGCAAACACGGGGCTCCTTCTGCCCTGAATAATAAGAGAAAACAGTGTGTGTGTGTGTGTGTGTGTGTGTGTGTGTGTGTGTGTGTGTGTGTGTGTGTGTGTGTGTGTGTGTGTGTGTGTATATGTGTGTGTGTGCTGAAAGGTGCATGTGTATGGACAGGCACAGCCTGACACACACACACACACACACACACACACACACACACACACACACGCACGTTATCTCACACACACACACACACACACACACACACAGGTACATACATTGTGGGGACTGCCCTGTATTCACACACAGAACACCCCCTTCACCAAAGCCACCTGGATTCATTAGCCCCAGCACTCTTCCCTTTTTGCCCTTACATTACCACTCATTTACCTATCGATAAGCGCTAGGTATAAAAGGAGAGGAAGAAATGCAGAGAGGGCCTGACGGGGCGTCAGACCGATGGGGGCGGGGGTCCCGTGCCCCAGGTCACCGCAGAGTTCAGCGGAGTTCAGCGGAGTTCAGGGTGTTGATTAATACTGGGACGCAGAGGTCCTATAAATCACCGGGAGGATTCATCTCCAGAGAGGGGCGGGTCTCCGAGCCCACCGCCCTCCGTCCCCTGACCTGCAGCGGAGAACAGCTCCTCTCTGTCCTCTCCGTTTCCCTCCCTCCATTCCCTCTCCCTCGCGCTCTTCTAGCCCCATCTTCGATCCTTCCCCCCTTCATCCTTCTTTCTTCTTCTCTATCTACCTCTTCTTCTCTCCCTTTCTGTCCACCCTCTCCCCCTCTTCAGTTTCTGTTCCTCTGCTCGTCTCTCTCCCTCCTCTCCCGCTCCCTTCTTCTCCTTTTCTCTCCCTCTCTATTCTCTCTCTTCTTCTCTCTCCCTTTCTCCTCCTCTCTCTCTCCCTCCCTCCCTCTCTCTCTCTCTCTCTCCCTCCTCTCCCGCTCCCTCCTTCTCTTTTTCTCTCCCTCTCTATTCTCTCTCTTCTTCTCTCTCCCTTTCTCCTCCTCTCTCTCTCTCCCTCCTGCTCTCCCTCTCTCCTCTCTGTTATCACCTCAGTGTGGCTGCCTTTGTCTTCCTCTTCACAAAAGCTGGAGCACAGGAGTGCAGGTAAATATTTAACCAGCTTTGACACACACACACACACACATGCTCACACGCTCACACGCTCACAGGCTCACAGGCTCACACGCTCACACACGCTTACACACGCTCACACACACAAATAAAGTCCACTGAGGTGCTGCAACCTGTATTCGGTCTGTTTGAAGCAGGATTTTAGGCTACCGGCAGGATGCTTCACGTTTCTGCTCTTGTTTAGCCCAAGGTCGTATTTCTGTACAGGTCAACTACCGCAAGGAATGAATAATATTTGTAGATTCGACGCTGACTGGCACACTACATTAAATGCCAACTCTCTCATTTAAAGGGTAACATGTTAAATTCTTTTCTGAAATCTGAGGTCTCCCTCTTCATAATACTCACCCTAAAAAAAGAATAACTTTGGCCCACAGTCAAGTGTCTGTGAACACGGAACAAGAATTTATAGTGAAATGGGAGCATTTGTGTGTATATGAGTATATGTGTCCGGGTGCGTGTATAGATGCATATGTCTGTGCATGCATGTCTGGGTGTGTATAGATGCGCATGTCTCCGTGTGTATGTCTGTATGCGTGTGTGTCTGCCCTTGTTTTCCTTTGGACACAAATGTAAACAAGCTGCTGATCATGTGAACTCGTAAGAGATCATGGGACTCGGAGGGGAGATGTTTGTCTTTGTTCCCTCCTTGTTTTCTGTAGTTTCATGAAAAAGCCCTCTGGCCTCCTCGCCTCCGCAGCCGGGGGAACAGCTCTGCACTCTCCCACGTCAGGGCCGCGGTCTCGGCTCAGAACCCGGGCCTCGCTGACGGGATTCACACACTCAGGGACCGGCGGGGGCGGCGGGGGCCCGCAGGGGAACAGCCACTGCCCCGGCACAGTCCCATCCCCTTGCACCCTGACCAAAAATGTGAGCAACAAAACCCACGCCCCCTCAAAGGCCCAGGGAGGCTTTGAGCTTCCTCCTACTCACAGTTCACCACTGCAGAGAGGCTAGTGCACACGCAGGACCACAGTGAGGCTAAGTACACACGCAGGACCAGAGTGAGGGTAAGTATACATGCAGGACCACAGTCCTGGGGGCTATACAACATTCATCATTTCTACCAGGGGCTTCATTCCCATACAGAGTCCCTATAGGCCCAGTGGGGAGAAGCCCCTCCCACTCCTCTAGCAGCCTGCCAGAGAGCTGGTGAAGGTGATGCAGAAAGATGGAGAGGGAGAGATGGAGAGATACAGAGAATTGGAGAGGGAAAGATGAAGAGAGCAAGGGAGAGAGGAGAGAAATGAACAGAAGGAAAGAGGGAGAGATAGAGAAAGATAGAGGAATGGAGAGGGAAAGAATGAGAGAGGGGGAGATGGAGAGAGCAGGGGTGAGATGGAGAGAGGAGAGAAATGAACAGAAGGAAAGAAGGAGAGATAGAGACAGATAGAGGAATGGAGAGGGAAAGAATGAGAGAGGGAGAGATGGAGAGAGCAGGGGTGAGATGGAGAGAACAGGAGAGGAAGCTGTCGGGTGCTAGTGATAAGAGACAGAGAGAGGGAGAGAGAGGGAAAAGACAGAGAGGGAAGGAGGGAGAGAGCGAGGGAGGGACAGCGAGCAGATTTATTTGGGAAACAATTTTAGTAAGTGTAGTAATGTAGTATTAAAACAATGGGATGCTTCCTCCCTGGCTTTATTTTTGGGCCGTTTTAATGGAAGGAAACAGAGGCATTGTGAGTGTGAACACTGTGAGTCTGCACTGACAGAGAGAGAAAGAGTGAGCTCACCAGGCTCTGAGAACACCTTATTATCACCAAATTAGGACACAGATACAGAGCCAAGCATATGCGGGTGTGTGTGTGTGTGGTTGTGTGTGTGGTGTGTGTGTGTGTGTGTGGTTGTGTGTGTGTGAGTGTTTGTATATATGTATGTGTAACTGTGAATATGCGTGTCTGTATGGGTATATGAATGCGTATGAGAGTGTGTATAAGTGTGTGGGTATGTAAGTATGTGCGTATGTGTGCGTTTGCTATTGATTTGGAAGTTAAGAAGGGCTCTCTTTGTCTTCATACAGGGAAGGCTTTGTGGATTTATATCTGATTGGAACAGTAAGAGAAATAAAACAAACAGCTTTCTGCCCTTGTGCTGTAATCCCTTTAGAAATCGGCAGAGATGATCTGTCTGTGTGAGTGGGAGTGCACATGTGAGAGCCTGTCTGTGTGTGTGTGAATAAGAGAGAAAATATACATGTTTGAGAGTGTATGTGTATGACTGTGTGTGAGTGTATGCGTGTGGGTGTGTGTGTATATGAGTGTGTGTGTCTGTGTATGTGTGTGTGTGTATGTGTATGTGTGTGTGTGTGTGTGTGTGTGTGTGTATGTGTGTATGTGTGTGTGTGTGTCTGTGTGTCTGTGTCTGTGTATGTGTGTGTGTGTGTGTGTGTGTCTGTGTATGTGTATGTGTGTGTGTGTGTGTGTGTGTGTGTCTGTGTGTCTGTGTGTGTGTGTGTGTGTGTGTGTGTGTGTGTGTGTGTGTGTGTGTGTGTCTGTGTGTCTGTGTCTGTGTGTGCGTGTGCGTGTGTGTGTGTGTGTGTGTGTGTGTGTGTGTGTGTCTGTGTGTCTGTGTGTCTGTGTGTCTGTGTGTGTGTGTGTGTGTGTCTGTGTGTGTGTGTGTGTGTGTGTGTGTGTGTGTGTAAAACAGAAGGCACTGCTCCCTCACCCTGCTGGATGACAGTTTCCCCGGCGATGTGTGTGACTGGGAACATGGCATCGAATATGTCACTGCAAAAGAGAAGAGAGAAGAGGGGTTACCATGACTACACCTCTCACACCTGGACACACACACACACACACACACACACACAGGAAGACAAAAAACAGAGACAGAGAGTGCGAGAGTCAGACACAGGGACACAGGATGAGAGAATAATTGATCTGACTGACATGACTAATTAAGCTCTCGTATGATTCATTGATTGTGCTTCAGGCTTCCGCAATGAACAGCTCCGACGTGATGCCAGTACAGCACTTCCAGCTGAACTGAGCGAAGAAGCACACAGAGAGGGCGGTAGGATGTCCTCTCAGCTGAAGACAAGGGGGTCCAAAATGTCGCCGGCCGCTTGTAGCCAAGGTTACCGCCACCGTGTACAAAGCGGGGGTCACCGCAGCGCCCCCGCGTCATTCCGGAGGATTCCGGAAGGCTCCTCTCACCTCACCGTGTGATCAAAGCTGCTCGCGCGGGGTGACGGGTCTCTCTCTTCGAGGAGAGAGGAAGGAAAGGAAAGGAAAGGAAAATAAACTGCCTGTTTGGGAGCAACAGTAGCGGCCTGTGGTGCGCTGGGATTTCGGCGGGGCCCCCCTCGAAAAAGACGAATGTGTTAGGACATGAAAGCCCTTCTCTTCCGCTTAGGCTTATTTATCTACCCCATCAGCCACATTCCACCCGTCAGGCACCCAGATATGGAAAAATAAAAGAGGTCAGGGAGGCCTGTGTGTGTGTGTGTTTGTGTGTGTGAGGGGAAGTCTGTGTCTGTGGTGCCATCACACACATACGTCAAAGTGACTGCGCGTACATGCTTCTGTGTGAACCCCTCACTGCGTGGGCGTGGCATCCTCGGCGCACACGTCTAAAGGGCCCTGCCAGTCTGGAGAGGAAGCTCATTTGCCTATATGTTACTGTGGAAGCGCCGGGACGGGAAATTTGGTAGCTGCCCCGGCAGGTAGGGCCTACGCCAACATCTGGGCGCTGACTCACACACAGACACACACACGCGTGGCTCATGGCGGCTTGTACCAGCACACGCCGGGCGTGAGGCGGAACGACCACGCAGGAATTCCACGCTGGGGTGCGAGCCGGGCTCAGTCTTGCACCGACCCACAATCCTCCCTGCCACCACCCGCAGGGGTGCCACCCCTGCGCTCTGACCACACAGCAGAGCAGCAATGCATTCTGGGATGGGCACGCTTGCTTGGGGGACGATGCGTGTGTGTGTGTGGTTGGGGACAGGGTTAGGGTTAGGTGCGTGTGTGCAGCCCAGACGGTCCCCTCTTCACGTGGTCGCTGGGGAGCGAACACACCTGCACCCCACCCTGCCTCCGCCAGGCGATTTGTGTCTCCTCACTCTCGGCTCTCTCCCCTCTCTCCTGCTCCTCTGGCCATGGCCTCACTGATAAATCTCACCTATGCTCCTTCCTTCCGCTACCTACCGGGGTGACCTCTGAGCCCCCGGCGTGGGGGGGAGGACAGGGGGAACAGGGGCACAGACAGAGCCTGCTGTCAGCTGCCAGGACGGGTCGCCCCTCCAGGTAAGGGATTATTATCGCACCTCCATCACCCTGGCTTCCCCAGCAGCTCTCTCACACCCCTGGGCACTCCACTCAGGTGGAAAACATCCACTTACGAATGAACGCGGGAGAACGTAACAGGAACGTCCCGTTCGCAGGTAAGAGAGCAAAGCAGGAACCGTTCAAAGGGAAAACCTGAGACCACGTGGTTGTCACGGAGACAGCAGCGGCCCTGAGTGCTTACACCTGTCACCTGTGGAGACTGCAGAGCCAACGCCGAGGAGAGAGAGGAAAGTTTCCCATTGTTTGGCACTCAGCCTTATACTAACTGACACTCAGAGAACCATAAGGGCAGGAGAGGCAGGGATGAGGGCAAGGCCCACTCAGGGAGAGGAACTGCGGCCTGCCACACCGCAGATCAACGCTCTTATCACTGCTGCATCCGCTGGAATCAATCAGCTATGCGCAGCGGACCAATCAGATTCACTCTATCGGAGAGCCCATGCTGTGCCCATACAGTGCGGGGGGGCCGCGGGGATGGGGCAAGAGAGAGAGAGAGGGAGAGAGAGGGAGGGAGGGAGGGAGAGGGAGAGAGGGAGAGAGAGGGAGAGAGAGGGAGAGAGGGAGAGAGAGGGAGAGAGAGGGAGAGAGAGGGAGAGAGAGGGAGAGAGGGAGAGAGGGAGAGAGAGGGAGAGAGAGGGAGAGAGGGAGAGAGGGAGAGAGGGAGAGAGAGGGAGAGAGAGGGAGAGAGAGAGAGAGAGGGAGAGAGAGGGAGAGAGGGAGAGCGAGGGAGAGAGAGAGGCATGGCCAGCGAGAGGGGGAGAGAGAGGGAGAGAGAGAGGGAGAGAGGGAGAGAGAGGGAGAGGGGGAGAGAGAGGGAGAGAGAGGGAGGGAGGGAGAGAGAGGGAGAGAGGGAGAGAGAGGGAGAGAGGGAGAGAGAGGGAGAGAGAGGGAGAGAGAGGGAGAGAGAGAGAGAGAGGGAGAGAGAGAGGGAGAGAGGGAGAGAGAGGGAGAGAGGGAGAGAGAGAGAGGGAGGGAGAGAGAGGGAGAGAGGTGCTACTCATCCTCTTTTGGGTGATTTCCTGTTTCCTGTTCTATCTGCCACCCCTCCAGCCACACACACATATAACACAGACACAACCACCATCACTAGGTGCTACTGAAGAGGACAGGATAACTGTTCCCATGAAGAACCGCCAGAAACGTTTTCATTGGGACGTTTCCTTTGAAGTGTTCCTGGAAGGATCACGGGCCCAAATATGCTTTATCTAACGCATCAAGTTTAAACCTGCTGCCTCTGGCACAACTGTAAGACCAACAATCTTAAAGCTCATGTATGAAGAAACATCACGTATGAGGAAAGCACATAAGTAACAAGTGACAGTGTAAAATGGTGGTAAGGAGCAGGGATCGTAACCAAAAGGTTGCTGGTTCGAGTCCCTGCTGGGGCACTGCTGCTGTATCCTTGGGCAAGATATTTAACCCAGAATTGCCTCAGTAAATATCCAGCTGTATAAATGGATAACATGTAAAAATTGTCACCTACATAAGCATCTGCTAAATGCCAACAATGAATGCTATGCTCCTTTGTGCAGCTGATGTCACTTATAAAGGCGATTTGTGGCAC
>NC_050601.1:4723939-4728939 GCF_013368585.1 Megalops cyprinoides | reverse complement strand
ATTACCAGAGACCCTGCCATCTCATCGCTCCTTCAGTAACCACACTGCTGACACACCCCTCCCAGTGGCAGGGTACCTCAGTCCACCACACCTTCCCCTGCAGCCAGATCCTCTCCACATACACATCCGAGTGAGTCACGGCACATCTTACTCAGAGGGAACCCCATTCCTGTCTGACAGCAGTCTTTCTCCTCTCTCTCTCTCTCTCTCTCTCTCTCTCTCTCTCTCTCTCTCTCTCTCTCTCTCTCTCTCCATCTACCACTTTCTTTCCACTTCTGATTAGAGGAACTCCTTGGGGTGGCTTTTCAATGACTTTGTCCGGATTTTAGTCTTTCCACTCCTTGCAATTTGAAGGCACGGCTCTGTTTCCATGGATACAGAATCGCGCGTTAAGACTGGCGGAAAGTTCCCGCAGATCAGTCTAATGCCACCCTGAGGGAACTTATAAGCGCCCGTAGGCCGGCGTTACATTTCAGGAGTTCCACTCCGACACTGGGGACACCTCCGGTCGCACACGGTCAGTGCGTTGGGGGGGTGGGGGGAGGGGAGGAAGGCTCAGCACGGACGCGTGTGTCATCGGCCCCCAGCTCTGCTGGAATGCTGAGCTCAGAGGAGACACGGAGGCAGGGGACGGGTCCGCCGGGACAAAGACGGCCGCCGCGGGGCGGGCGGAGACCGGCGATGCGGACGAGCGATTCCGCGGGAGGGACAGCCGGGATTGTTCCTGTGCGCCACCAGCGGCCTCCTGCGGAGAGTGACCTCATCGCCCGGCCCCCAGCATTGTCACAGGGCACAAAGCCACCCTGGTGTGGCCTGTTCCCCTGGCCGACAAGGGACCACCGCAATACAGGCTCCCTCAGAAAACTACAGAGATCTCCCGAACACAGAATAGACAATTTAGCAACAAGCAGCCAGATATACACACACACATACACATGCAGACACACACACACACACACACACACACACACAAAGCTCCGTTCAGCTCTGATTCCCCCTGGACGTGCGAGAGCGGAGTGTGAGACTCCATTGCCTTTCATTAGCTCTTTCCTGTTTCTCCTGCGTGCTATGGCTGGGATCTCTGCTGCTCCCAGATCTCTTCTCCCCACTGCCCACCGTTATCATCCACATCATTCACATCGCTAACCAACACTAAGGAGCAGTGTCTGCACAGATCCACCTCTGGCAGGCAGCAGAAACCCAATCAGCTCTGTTAAATGATTTCCAGCAATATTAGCACAACACCGTTCTGGGCATTATAACCACTGTAGGGTCTTCCAACTGTACAGTTTCTAGCTGGTATCACCATTATACAATATCCTCCACATACAGTGCTATTACTGTTGAATGCTACCACTACCTCACTGCTAAAATACTATTCTATGCTGTCACTATATTGTGTATAGTACAGTGTATACCGTGTCCATTACTAACGGTAGAGTATGCATGTCCCTCAGTGGCAGCTGTAAAAAGCCCAGTGCAACAGGTTTGGGTTACTACAGACCCCCAGCAAACAGGCATGCAGGCAGAGATCGACCCTCTGGGGGGGGGGGAACCCTGTCGCCCAAAAAGAGGAGGAGCAACCCTGAATAAACCGGGAGGGAGAGGTCAGCTCCGGACCTGAGAGAGGCCACAGCAGCATACAGCACGGTGCCAGCGTTTTCAGCTCCTCCTCACTCTAACGCTAATTAGCCTGATTATTACCAATCCCTCAGGCCACCCCCCGCCCCCCACTCCATTCCCGACTCCCCACTGCCTCAATTCTTTTTTTTATTTGTGAAAAACTGCACCCTCTAGAGGTCGGTTTGCTGTAACTGCAAGCTGCACAGACCACCTGTCACTCTCTCCTTGTGGTCTGTAACTTATACGGCGTCCTGTCTTAAGTTTTATGACAGTGTAATTCCCTGGACTTGGAATGTCCTGCAAAGCCACAGTGAGACCCGGGGGGGGGGGGGGCACAGTATGGAGCTTGCTGCTCTGTTGGATTTGATATGCGTAACACTCTGGTATCAGATATAGTGTGCCGGCCAGCCGTGCACACAGGAAATACCTACCTGTCATTCTAGAATCACAGCAAACTACTGTAGATATGGAATTACACTACAGCCTTTCACATCTGGCTTCTAGTTCTAGTTCGGTTCCATCAAATACAACAGCTCCAATCTTCCAGACACCACACAATTCTGTGCAATGTCTGTCTGGAAGGTTGACGTGGAAACCGCCTCATTCCCAAAATTTGGCCGCTCTTGCGCCTCCCCCTCCCCTCACCTCAGCGTGGGACACACACAACGCAACACGGGCTCCGGAGAGCAAGATGTGGGCTGTCCGTCAGCAGGGGCCGAGGGGTCAAGGGTCAGAGGGCAAAGGTGGAGGTGCCAGGGGGTCATGAGGTTGTCCTTGCGCTCCGGTACTTAACTGGGACTTAACTAGAGGATTAAAACTCCAGTCTCAGGCCCTGAAATTCCACGCACACTTAATGACAAATCTGCACTGCCACTGTGCTCTCCTGTGCTGTAACAGCAGCTGCCCACCCAATCACCTCTGACCTACAATACAGTGCTCCCAACAGCACCATTCACACACACTGGAAGAAACACACGCACGGCTCTGTTGTACATCACATCACTGTCATTTAGCAGATGCTCCTATCCAGAGCGACTGACATCGGTTACAGTTTTTTTACAATGTTATCCATTCACACAGCTGGATATTTACTGAGGCAATTGTGGGTTAAGTACCTTACCTATGCTACACTGCCGCCCATACACTTGTGTTCAAACCCACGAGGTCCGAAAAGGCCCCGAACTGTCCCCCTGGCCCGGGACACATCTCTTTGGCACAGGGCGATTAGTACCGCGAGGAGAAGAGAGAGGGAAAGGGTGAAAAAGCAAGAGAGGAGAAGGCTTGGCTCCCCCGCCCAGGCTGGGAGAGAGAGATTAACAGCAATATTGAGGGGTGCTGACAAACCAGCCGCAATCCCCTCCCTTCCCACACTGAATCAGGAATTAAAATGCACATGCACTTATGCAAGCTTCTCACACTGACCCCTTTTAGCTTTCCGCACCCTGAACAATAAACCGCTTGAAGCGGTACGTGCAGGTAACCACAGCTGTGCCCACTTCTGCCTTCTCCCCCCCCAGGCATGGGCACTGCACGGTGTCCATCACCACCCCCCACCAGCCACCGAGAGGGGCAAATATTTGCCGCCCTGAGTAAGAGATTGCGCTTGGAGGTTGGGGGGGGGCTGATTATGAGGATGGTTTGCGCAGGTGTGCGGAGGTGCTGATGTTTTCGGGTCTCACCTGTTGCTATCGGGACCCTGGTATCGTATCGGAGCCGCAGGAAGCTAGATAGGAAGCGTGGTAACGCAGGAAACGAAACCCGAGCCACTGTTTGGACAGCCGATAAAACCACGGCCCGGCTTATTAAAGACCTTTTCTTTCCACCGCTAACGGGCATCACCAGGAAGGAGCTACCGCCGCCGCCGGCCGCCGCGATCTCCACAAGTTCGCCCCTGAGCGCACCTGTGCACAGCTGTCCTGTCATCCACGGTCACCTCACCCCCCCCCCCCCCCCCCCCCCATGCTCCTCACTTATCTGCCTCCTGTTTTATCTTATCCAAACTGCTGGCTTTTGAAAACGAAGAAATCTGGAAAGAAGCTGTATAATTTGCTAATGGGTTTATGAAGAGATAACATGAGTACATAATGGTTGTGGTGTTAGTATTAAAGCCATTAGCTAAAGCTACCTGTGCTGGCACACCTGCTCTGAGTGTGTGTGTGTGTGTGTGTGTGCGCGTGTGTGTGTGTGTTCCTGTGTGCGGGTGTGCGTGTGTGCGTGTTGTTGGCCAAGGAGAAAATACAGATGAGAACACACTGTCACTATGTCTCACTTGCGTGTGAAGCAGGAGGAATCCAGGGGCTTCCAGGTGCCCTCTCAGGGGGGCCGAGAGAGGGAGAGACAGAGGGAGACGGAGAGGGAGAGAGAGAGAGAGGGAGTGGGAGCAGGAGTGGGAGTGGGAGAGAGGGAGAGAAGGAGAGGGAGAGGGAGAGGAATAAGGAGAAAGAGAAAGGGAGAAAGAGTGAGGGAGAGGGAGAGAGAGAGGAAGAGAGAGAGAGAGAGAGAGGGAGAGAGAGACAGAGGGAGGCAGAGGGAGGTTCGGGATGACTGCAGTGAGCTGTCTTGCCTGTAACCATGCCACTCCCAAAAGCACACAGTATCAGAGTCCCTATCAAGCCAAGGTCATAAAACAGGATATTTTTTCACACAGTTTACAACAAGGACAAAGGTAGGGGGAGAGGCCTGGTAGCAGACCATAAAGCCGAAGCCTGTCTGGCCCTGTCGAAGGCAAGGCCTCGGAGTGGTGACAGGGAGGGAGGGAGGTCCCGGAGGGACAGGCAGGGTGAGATTTGGGGGGCTGTTTGGAGGAGCAGCACAGCGTAGCCGTGCGCAGCATGGAATGAGGGCATTGCCATGCCTTAATCAAGACTCCGGCCGCCCCGCTGGACCGGGCCGAGCGTCAGGAGCCTGACCTAGATTCCAGGAGGCGTGTAAGCTCTGTGTGCGCACAGTGCAGGCCTGCGGACAGCCTGCCAAGGAGATGCGCTGCATAGCAACAGCAGTATGGGTGCGTGCGTGTGTGTGTGTGTGTGTGAGTATGTGTGTGTGCGAGTGTGTGTGTGTGTGCGTGTGCATGTGCGTGAGTGTGTGCGTGTGTGTGTGTGAGTATGTGTGTGTGTGTGTGAGTATGTGTGTGTGTGTGAGTGTGTGTGTGTGTGCGTATGTGTGAGTGTGAGTGAGTATGTGTGCGTGTGTGAGTGTGAGTGTGTGTGTGTGAGTATGTGTGCCTGTGTGTGTCTCAGTGCCGTTGCTCTGTGTGTGTCCACGCTACAGCAGATGTGTACATGTGTTTGCGGAAGAAGGCCAAGCCATATGCTGTACAAAACAAAAGAGGGTCCCCTCCTTCCATAATTCTCCAACCCCTCATAGACACATCTGGG
>NC_050601.1:4688939-4708939 GCF_013368585.1 Megalops cyprinoides | reverse complement strand
CCTGCATGGATGCAGCACTACAAGGGCCATCACAGAGGCAGCACAGGCATAGATATAGAGTGGACAGACTGGTGTAACAGTTCCACATGCTGCATTTTTGAAGATGGAGGTACACAGGAAAGCAGTCCTCTGACACTGTGGAACGCCAGCTTTGACCATAAGGACAGAGTTCTTTCAGATTATGGACAAAGGTTCCAGAGCTGCCGTGTCCAATATGGCCGACCCCAGACTGCATCAGAGGGACTGCAGCTCTGGGTGGGCGTGTCCTCTCCGGTGATTGTGTATCCCCTCTTAACAGCACAGAGCAGCGAGGCCGTGACATCACCGAGCAGTGTGGCACGTGTTATGGGATGGCCTCGCCATGGCGCCCCGTCCAGCTTTCCTCCGGATCCGGCCGTCCACGGAGGCCGGCCCCAGGCACCTGCGGGACGTTACCCCACGTGACTGCGCCGGCGCAGCCTGTAAATGCAAAGAGACACGGCGTCTGCGCTCGCTGACGCGGGAAACTTCTGGAACACCGAGGCGCCGCCGAGAATGAAAGAGGAGTCTGATGAAAGAGTGCTGATCGCGCAGACGATAAAACCGAGCCTGTATCAGACGCCCCTCTGCCACAGAAGCACAGCCTGCCGCAGAGTTGCCCAGGAGATCTGATTAGTTTCCCTCTTTCTCTGTACTCTGTGTGTGTGTGTGTGTGTGTGTGTCAGTGAGTGTGTTTGAGTGTGTGTCAGTGTATGTGTGCTTAATTTCCAGCCTATGTTAAATGGTCTGTGGTTTATCAAGATATGCTCAGCGTCTAATGAAGGGGGATGAGACAGAATATTCAATGAAAGAACAGCACCAAACTTATGAATTATGAAAGTGGAGGGGGGAAAAAGTTGAGAAGAAAGGAGCTCACTGAACACAGCACTGTGGGCTGTCACTTCCTGTCTCCTAGGTTACAGCTTCATATCAAGGAGGAGATAGAAGGACTTGAATAGCGCGCACGCACAGATCGAAACCCACGTCATCCGCCACTGACGAGGGAGAGAGCGAGAGAGACGGACAGAGACAGAGAGGGAGACAAAAAGGCCTCTATTTTCAGCCCCGACTCCCCGCTTCTCGTGTGGATTTCTTTGTTGGAGTGGAGACACTGCGGTAAGATCCTGGCACAGAGAAAAGAGAATGTGTGAGTCCGACAGAGAGGAGGACGTGGCCTTGAGCCACTCCTGAGTCCAGAACATTCCCTCCACCCCAAACTCCCTACACACACCTGGGTATCACTCCTCTCCCAAAGGTAAACACCTGCACACACCTGGAGATCCACTTTCCACCCTACTCAAACTCTCACATCCACTCACACACAGAGATATACTGCACACACATCTACTCAGACTGAGAGATATACTGCACTCACACACAAATCCACACACACACACACCCAACTCACACACCACAACTCACACACAGATATACTGCACACACACACATCCAAAACACAGCTAAAGATAAGAGAGAGAGAGAGAGACTGAGAGGAAGAAGGGGAAAGGAGAGAAAAATGGAGGAAAGAGGAGATGAAGAACACTCTAAATCCAGATTACAGACCCTCCCAGGATCTGGATTCAGTCTCCAAATCCACTGACCCCCCTCGCCGAACACACATCTCTGCCTTACCGAGACTCCCGGCAGAGACAGCGTAAGCCTCTTAAAACAACAAGGACCACAACAATAACAAAAAACACACGCGGAACAGAAAAGTGGGGTTCTGATTAGATCCTGACCTTAATTCTAGTTTATTCAGATACGTGCGCTCAATGTGGACAGAGCATGACTCTCGCTCTGTTTAAAACAGCACTTATTCAGAGCGTCTCTGGGTATTAGCCTGCGATCCAGATGAATGCCTGTTCTACCTGAATGTACCTGAACCTTACTGCCTGTGTACGGAAGCTATGCTTCTTCCCTGCTCCTCCCAAAGATTCAATACAGAGAGGGTAGAATACCAGAGGGGCTATGTGCAAAGCTTTCTATAAATGCTATAAGTACTTTCACTCATACTTACAGTGAATTAAGTGTGGTGTAGTGGTAAAGAGCAGGGCTCGTAAGTAAAAGGTTTCTGGTTCAATTCCCCACTGGGGCACTGCTGTTGTACCCCTGGGCAAGGTACTTAACCTAGAATTGCCTCAGTAAATATTCAGCTGTATAAATGGATAATATTGTATCCTTTGTCAGTCACTCTGGGGGAGATGGAATGAAGGAGGGAGGCCATGAACAGCTGACGAGAAGTGGGATTTTTTTATAGTCCTGGACAGGACTGGTTTGTCTTGGTTTGGTTAACTGCATATGGATTGTTTGACAATTCATCTTCTGAATCTTTGTTTAGCAATTCAATATGCAGTACTGCGTGAATTATTAAATGCTGCATTAAAACACACATAAATCTAAGAACTTTACTCTATAAAATGCTCTTCTGAGATTTCTTTAAAAACTATTAAGACACACCGTTCAAAAGAAGCCATGAAGCTAAGAATTCAAACACTTGGCAAAGATAATGTAAGGAAAGCCTTCTGAGATCGCAAGAGATTGGACAGTAAAGAGAACAGGTTCAGCATGACTGCACCCAACTGTACTGGGGTGCATAGAAATGAGGAGAGTAACGCTAATGAGGAATTTCAGCAACTCTTACAGAAGCACAGGAATGAAATGGTTAAATATAAAGACTTTTAAAAAGGTTAGAAAATAAAGCCACGCCACACTTCAGCAGTGCCTTCTTCATCCTGAGGTTTTTTCATTTAACCATTAAGAGCCCTGATTTCTCCAGCACAACGGGTTCCAGGGGCTGACAGAGTGGATGATCCTTTCAAATATTATCATACTGACAAAAGCAAGATGCACAAGGCATGGAGACAACCGCTTCTCCAACGAACCTTCGGGGGACACTTCATGGCTAGAGAACAATTTTACTCTGAACTGACACTCCATAATAAGAATCCATCAACTAGAGAAAGGTTACTGACATTGGGGCAGAATTCCATGACAGACACAAGAAGACTTGGACCAAACCTAATGAGATAGCACAGTATTGAACTACCCCCAGAACTGTCAGAGAACCTGGAAAAGCTAAACAATGGTGTCCATATTTAATGTCTCAGAATCATATCTTGGTATCCACACACACACACACACACACACACACACACACACACACGCAGGCACACACACATACACACACACGTACACACAAAGACACAAAGACACACACACACACAGTGTACGAAAGGGAGCCCGCCCACACCTGTGTGCTCAAACAGCCATCGCTCTGCAGCTCACGTGATGACAGCCCATAATCTGGGACATGAATGGAGGGGATGAATTATAATCTGGCCTGCCGCACGTTTTAACGGGGGCCCTAATCCCTAAGAACATCATGACTAAGTGATGGGAGGCACGGAGGGAGTTAGCTCCAGCCTGCCCCCAGACCGCTGTACCTCCCCACAGAGACAAAGCAACAGGGTCAGGTGGGTGCATGGGTGCGGTTCCCTGTGTGGCCCGGGGTGAGTACACAGCCTGCATCAGATGACTCTCACAGACGCCCCCCTTCAGAGGGGCCGGGGCTTGGGGGGGTACACGGGGGCACCAGCCGTTCGTCAGCACCCCCCCCCCTCTTGGGGCGTCCCGCCTCTGCTCCCCAGGCTCTCCTATCTGATGGTGACGTGCGAAGAGCACAATCACTTCCCCTCATTTGGGCCTCCGCGGGGGAGAAAAAAAAAAAAGCAGGGCACGATCGGCACCGAAACCCTATGACCGCCCCGCCTGGGAGAACAGCGGCCCGCCGAGCCTTTGGCCTGCCCGGGCCTCAAAAAGCCTTTTGTCTGGAAGCGCGTGACGAGACAGGGTGCCGTTTGGACGGGGATCACAGACCTCCTCTCCTTTCATTCCTCCAAAATCGCTCATTTGGTGTCACTGCTAGTGAAAGAGGGGCTTTTAAAACCGTGTTCCCTACTGTACAGCAGCGTGAGACCACAGTCAACAATCAACAGACAACAGCCCCGGAGTTTGTGTATTTGAATCTCAGGTGGAGCCTTAGGTATCTCAAGAAATGATCAGGCATTATGACTGTCCTGCCTATATGTTTGAAACAATAAATTAATTAACACAGGAGCAAATAATAATGATAGCAATAATAATGTAACATCATTTACTTATTTGTGCCTGCTAATGACACCAGACAAACACAGTATGTAATTCATGTGTAAAATTTTAAAAAAGAAATCTTCAACAGCTCTGCAGTTAAAACATGTAACAGCTCACAATCAGATCACCTGTAGTGTTAAGAAAAGGAAGACATAGAGTCTTCCCATCAAAAGCAAGAAAAAAACCTCAATGACTGACAGAGCACAGCGCACACAGCCATCAGATCTCAACAGAAAGACAGCGGAGTGCTCTGATCATACGCATTACAACTAAATATTACATAAGGTACTGTGTTATGGGCAACAGCGGAAAACTACCGAACCATAGCAGAGCAGAAAAATTGCTTTCAAGTCCCTATAAAGAAGGCAGTTTTTCCCTTTTTTAAATCCTGCATGGCTCATTAAAATGACGATGAATAAAACATGGTGCACTACAAGTCATCTTAAAGATGCTAAAGGTGTTGCTGTCTGCATCGTAATGAACTGAACAAATTAAAAAGGCAGTGACGTTTCAGTCCATCACCTGTCATCGAGCTCCAGGGTATCAGCGCACTTTAAGTGCAGGGGTAAAATCACTTCACAAGGTAACACCCCGTGGATAGACCCACTCCACGCACCCCCAATGGTACAGTCCTTCAATCAGAATTGCATATCCACACAGAGCGAGGCTTTTGATTGATATGGGTCCATGTATAATGCATGAGCCCTGAAAAGACGCAGGCCGATCGCCGATCGCCGCTCGCGGCCCTGACGCAGGCCCCAGTCTGGGAATGTCACGTTGCGCACCGGCGTGATGCAGTGTGCTGCTCTTCCCCGCTCTCCTGCGCTCCGCGGTCCTGCAGATACCTGACGCACGACCATAAAAGGGGGTTCCTTCCTGCTGGGGCTCCTTTCTGCCGAGACACCTCTCGCACCCGCACCCCGTGTCAGGAGGAGAGCGAGGACAGTGGGGCGCTGTATGCCCGTGTGATTTCGGGAGAGCCCCCCTGTCAGCTGTCGTGTAAACCTCCGACCCCAACACACAGGCATCCTCTTATTGTAGACCATTTTATTCCCCCTCTCCCCCAAAAAAATTAACTGAATACAGGACTCACAAGCTGATAGACCACAATTCTGCATTTCAGTGGTACAAGCATCAGAATCAGACTTTATTGGCCAAGTATGCTTTCACACATACAAGGAATTTGACTCCAATTCCAATGTCTCTCATAGTGCGTTCATACAACTATGATGTTCAAGGTGACAACAATCATAGTAACTTAAATGCATTTCCTGTGACAACAAAGGGATTCCGTACCTAATTGTAGCAGACCCATAGCCACAGACTACCTCTGTAAAAGTGTTTAGGCCACTCTGAGAGACACAACATAGCTGAACACCTACACACTCACAGATGCAAATGCCAAATAATTAAAAGCCACCCGTCTCTCGCGTTCTGATGCTGTGGGAGCCGAGAAGAACCCAGTGTCTGGGAGTCTGCACACCTCTGAGTGTTAGCGCTCTCATCGCACGACTGAGCCCCAATACAAACTCGATACGAGCAGATTCAAAACTCCCTCTGATTCCCTACCCGGGACTGAGGTGCAGGAATCATAAAAATACAAAAATATAAAACTTGGACCATACATGCAAAAGAAAATCACAGCTATCCTGGCTATATCAAAAATAGGAAGCCAGATTCTAAGACATCATCAGCCCAAGTAAATCTCATTGTTTCCTGTGCATTCAGAATTTTCAGATTTCTTAATGATGTTAATATTACAATGTTCGTCATCTTTTTCAATCTGATGTTCTCAACTAGAGCAAATCCAAAGTGAATCTGGAGGAAAGACCTTATACAGTACAAAAAAAGACTGGGATGACTGTCTTAGTTCAAGCCATCAACAACACCACTCAACAAAACTCAATCCATTTAACATCAAAATATGACACACACAGAAACGTTGCAGAGCACAACAGTTAACAGAGGGAAAGGAAAATAAACTTTTTCACTGACCTTCTCCAGCTTTTCGAAATGCTCCCGCAGGAACTTCATAGGACGTTCCGGCTTAGCGATGCAAAGGTTGACAATGCACTCCTTCAGGATTTGTTGTATGTTGTGTTTCTGCACGAAAACTTCACAGCCCTTCAGACTCTCGTCTTCTTCCAGATTGGAGGAGGAGGAGGTGGCCATCTTATCTCTTATCTCTGCAGTCGGAAAGGAAGAGGAGGGGGAAAAAAAACAAAAAAGAATAGGATCTCACGTCAAATACTGGTGCCCCGGGCCTTCATGGAGAGCGACTGTCAATTTACATTTCAATTTAGTGAAACGTGAACGCGTTCCTCCCTATAGCCGCTTCATTTCCTGTTAGTTTACTGTTGACGATGATGATGATGATGATGATGATGATGATATCCCATGTGACGTTTCTGCAGCGCGATGCTGAAGATTACAGATGCAACCTTCAATCAGTGCCGTATAGCACCCTCGAAATGATACAGGCTAGATGAATATCAAAATGTAAAACTTAATATCAGACAGCACAGAGTCCAAGGCATCTCTACAACACCTACACAGCAAAATCGCCGAACATAATGAAGTTGACAAGGTATCAAAAACAGCAATGATGTGTTAAGAGCAATGCAGTTAGACCAACCTGTTTGCTGACTTAGAATAAAACTGAAAACCATAAATACATCTTCATCTAATGTGAGACAGCCATACAATCTCACTTCCGCCATTGATGTCTGAGCGAAACATATCCGTTGTGAATGTATCTCATCATGTAGCTAGCAACTAGCTATGCAGCTAGGTAAAATTATCGGTCTGGAGGGTTATATTTTTTATCAGCTAAATAACATATGGGATCGGGTTTATCAACAGGGAGAACATCTTCTTTCAGTATCTCTCAGGTACCCAGCAAGCAACATGAAGCGCTATCTTTCGCTATGTGCATATGCTCACGCTAGCTGGATAGCTATGATCAGAGATGGAAAAACAAAGAAAACTGATATGAAACCTAATGTCTACGCCAAGGGGACGTGTCTGAAAGCAGACATATTACCGACTGTAATCTCATTCAGGCGTGTTGCGTCCGATCGCTAATAATTTTCTTCTTACCGTTATTTTCCGAAGATGCTCTGTGGCAATGGTGTATCACCGTGCTGAGGATGTTTGTAGCTAAGGTACTCTGGTCGTAGGTTGCTGCTGCTGCTGCTGCTGCTGTTGATTTCGGTCGGCTCTCTCCTGCGTCGGTGTCAATGACGTCAATCTGTCTCGCTTTATTCAACCGCAAAGCTGCTTTCTCCAGCACAACCAAGGGATTTCGTTCACAATATGCTTTTCCCCGGAGGTTAAAACGTTCAGTTGTTAATACGGGCTATGTTTATTGATGCATGTGTTTAGGGAAATATATATATTTTTTTTGTTTGTTTGTTTGTTTTGGACGCCCTGTTTTCTGTAGTTAATACCATGCGCAAAATGATTCATGAATCTGAATCTGAATCATACTTGTGTGAACTAGTATGAATGTCTGTTTTGTTCAGAATGTTCAGTTTGTGCATATTTGTAGCAAAAGTTATTTTTGTTGGGGTGGCCGATTTATTTGGAACACGAAATATTACCAAAAAAAATTTTTGAACAAGGTTTCAAGCTTACTGCAATGTATATTTTAGACGGCATCGTCTCCCAGTAGTATGGATTATAATGACTCCACAAATATGAATTCAGTTTTCCTTTACATTTGGCGCGGATCTTCAATGAGAAGTTACTATTCATACAGCACACTCCAAAATAAATAAGAGCCAAATAATTGCTTCCAAAAAGTCATTGAGGGTTATGACAGTCTGCAAATATTCCAGAGATCTCAATGTCTTGTATGTCTAAAAGAAAAAAAAAGTTTATTTTTCAGACCTAATTGATACTTGAACAAGTTTATATTAACAGTTTGACTTACATTTACATTTATTCATTTGGCAGATGGTTTTATCCAAAGTGACTTACAAGTGTGGAAGAGTACAACACAAGCAAAAAACCATAAGGAGTCAAGGACTTAAGATTTATGTACACATTAATTAAGATTTATATATGCATATGCATAATTATTGGGGAATAGAAACAGAAGAAGCACACTTGCAGTTATTATGTACATACTGAAGGAGGATAGGACTTGGTTATGCGATGCTGTGTAGGTTCGCATCCTGTGTGAGGACCCTGTGAAACCCACCTCTTCAACCACAAGTGTAGTATTTACAGAGTGACTGGAAATGACAGAAATGAATCACCTTCCTCTTCACCTCTGCAGCAGACCTGAATTTTCATGTCTAGCATGCCACAGGTAACTCCTGCCTTGCACTAAATGCCAAAAGGAGGTAAAAGTAAAAATGTAATGATTTGTATGTGCCTTTTTGTCTTTAAAGACGAAAGAAGGTAGTCATTCATTGCAAAGGGTGGAGGTGTGACAGAGTATTGAACAATTTTTCTGTGTGTGTGTGTGTGTGTGCGTGGTGTGTGTGTGTGTGTATGTGTGTGCGTGCGTGTGTGTGTGTGTGTGCGTGTGTGTGTGTGTGTGTGTGTGTGTGTGTGTGCGTGCGTGCGTGTGTGTGTGTGCGTGTGTGTGTGTGTCAGTACATACTGGCATTTTGCATTGCATCAGGGTGCCTGCTTTTCTGCTTCACATCTCTGAGGAAACACCACACTCCGTTTACCCTGCTTGTGACGTCACTTAGTCTTTCAACCTTCAGTCCTGTTAATATCTCTGTGTCATTGATCTTTTTTTTACACTTGGCACCTTTTCATCTAATTGCTTTTCCCCCCTGCTGGGTTCTGAAGCATTTTGAATGCATTTAAGTCTGCTGAAACTGTTGTGCTTATGACAGTGGTAATGCTTTTGGCACACCAGGGCCTGGTGGAAAGTGAGGTCTCTGCTTAGCAGCATACCATGATTCAAATACAGTGACGATTATTCGTAGATGCCAGTCTCTTGTACAAGATATTATCTGTTGCATAATGCAGTCCTAAGACACAGCTACAGACAATGGGATCTTTGATACTGGAGAATCCCATGACAAGAAGCAACTCCCCCACTATGACAATGAATATTTATCCTCGTGAGTTTTGTATCTCTAACAACGTTGGACAAGGCTCTTAAGGCAGTACAGTCATGGTTTGGTCCGGCTTCCCAGAGATGTCTCGGTGTCTCTCCCATCGCTGATATGAGCAATAGCTCCAGGGTTCGCATCAACAGAAATGCGATGGCAGAGCAGGGGGTTACCTTGTTTCATTAAGTAATACAATTGTCAGCAAACTTTCTAAAATCAAACGAAAACTGAAGTTAGGCAAACGAATAAAACAGCTACATGAGCTACTGTGACAGTTTCTTGTTGGCTGCCTCAAAGTGAAATGAACCAAAAACGACGACAACTAATAAAGTTTAGGAGATTTTGAACGGGAACAGACGTAAAGCACGTTTGTGTTTGTCGTAGAGCGAGCGGTCGCCATAACAACGGAGGCAATGGCGGCCATGGCGGCAGGAGACGAGCGTGCTGCCTCGGAAGTTTTGCGAGGTCTGGCCCGTCACCTGAACTGTCTCAACGAGGACAACAAGAGCACCAGGAAACGGGCTCTGGATGCCATCAAGAAAGAGACATTTGATAAAGGGCTTTCGAGCGCCGTGCTCCAGGAGGTATTCGCAAGTCTCCTTAAACCGCTCTTGAAATGCCTGTCAGATCCGATGGAGAGATGCCGGGAGACCGCCGTGCAGATGATCGGGGACTTTATTCGGTGTGTGCCCCAGCCGGAGGACTGTTTGCCCTATCTCATGCCCACTCTTGTCTATCGGCTCGGTGGCAAGGAGATTCTGGAGCCGGCAGAGGAACTTCGGCTATCGATGCTGGAGGTTCTGACCCTGACCGTGGAGGTCTGCGGAAGCTGCTTGGCTCCTTATGTAGACGACATGGTGAAAATATTGCAGAGGACAATCGTTGATCCCTTTCCGGACGTCAAAAAGGAGAGTTGTAAATGTGCTGTACATTTGGCTAAGTCAATACCAGGTAACTAACATGATAGTTGTCACCGATCGTTGTAGCTATCGTTTAGCCAGCTAGCTAGTTTTTGAAAATGAAATTTCGATACCACCATCCAGGTTATATTGTTTTCATACATAATATGTTATTATACACCATGTATGGCGGGTAAATTCCTTGTTTAACTGGCAAACTTTAAATGGGTTTAACTGGCCAAGTGTCATTGAAACTGCTAGTTAGCTTGTTAAACATAGCCACAGAGTTGTGTCTGGAGCCTGCTCGTTGTCATGGTTTCTTGGCGCTTGCGTTTTCCCAACAGCAACGCTGGCACGGTTGTGCTTGGGAAGTCTCTCTAATTTAGTCACGAATAATGTATCATAGTCAATTTGCCTGTTAAAAATGGAATCACAGACTAAATGAAAAGTCTGCAGTAATCTTTGAGTCACATATTTATAGCGCACATAATTTAATTCAATTTTATTTAATCGTCTCCCATTCCCGTAATATGCCTAATATAAGGGTGTATGGTATTGATTTAAGTTTTTGCACTGAAAATAGATAGCTATTTAAGTGAATTATGCTTGAAGGCTGCAATTGTGGAAATCGTTTAGCTTTTCGGTTAATTGATGCTTTGGACTGCGAAGCATATGATGGTGCCAAACCATTTTTTTTAATTTTGGAAGGGAAACGTACCATAATATGCCGGGGAGAGAAGTCTAGGCTTGATTCTTAAAGACTGATTTACACTGCCAACCTCAAGTGTTCATTTTATCACATAACAGAGATTGGCTCCTATCGGTTCTAAAATGTAACTGGGCGGTTCTTGAAGTTTGCAGATAGTTCCATGGGTAATAGTCCCCACACTGAGGCCTAGGCTCTGAGCAGGATAACGACCAAAAATGATAATATACACAATTAAACAAATTAACGTTGTGGAGTTTAAGCGATACAGAGATCCCCTCAGAGGAGAATAAAGCCTGTTACTGTCATTGACACACCGATCCCCCAGGTGTTGTGTCACCGGGTTGAGGCTCAGGTGTCGGGTCCCGTCCTCACCCTTGCCATCTTTTCCCAGAGCATTTCCACATGCAGGCGGAGAGCCTGATCAGGCCGCTGATGCTGACCAGCTCACACCAGCACTCCCGCGTCCGCGTGGCGGCCATCGAGGCCACGGGCGCGGCCATCCGCTACGGCAGCGGCAAGAACGTGGACGACGTGCTCTCGCACCTGGCCCAGAGGCTGTTTGACGACTCGCCTCAGGTGGGAGGCTGTCAGGTCAAAGCTCTTCAGATTGACCGAAGTGTCTTGGTTTTGTCTGCTAAGAAAAAAAATTGACTGCCGTACCCATGCAGTGCTTTGTGCTCCAAGCAGTGTTCCCTAATCTAGAGGGCGCGTCAGTAACATTTTAAGAGTTACATTACATTATATTACATTATTGGCATTTAGTAGATGCTCTTATCCAGAACGACTTACATCGGTTACAGTGTTTTTACAATGTTATCCATTTATACACCTGGATATTTACTGAGGCAATTGTGTGTTAAGTACCTTGTCTGAGGGTACAGCAGCAGTTCCCCAGTGAGGAATCGAACCCGCAACCTTTCGGGTACGAGTCCAGCTCCTTAAGCTTTCCAGTGTTCCAGTGTTCTTCCAACACACCTGATGAAAACAACAGCAGTCCAAGCATGTCTGCTGCCGTTCTGAATAAAGGAATGCCGCTCGGAGCACAGCCGGGGTTCAGTTACCTCAGTTACCTTCGTGTTGTGCCGAGGCTACCTGCCTGGCACCTGTGTGCTGTGTGGATCTGGCACCTGTGTGCTGTGTGGATCTGGAACCTGTGTGCTGTGTGGATCTGGCGCCTGTGTGCTGTGTGGATCTGCTTACGAGATATATGGATTTTTGCTGTCCCCCCCCCCCCCCCCCCCCCTTACTCCAGGTGAGGAAAGCTGTGACCTTGGTGGTGGGGAACTGGCTGTTGCACCTACCGGACAGGTACTCCTACTTCCACAAGCTGATCCCTCTTCTCCTGAGCAGCCTCACCGACGAGATCCCGGAGATCAGGTAACAACACGAGGATCGCTACCAGAGAGATGGCTGTCAGAGTCCTGGCACCATAGTCAAGCTACTCTTTAATGTAAGTTACTCGAGGTAACACCCTTATCCAAAATTACAAAGCAGGCCGGTGTTTGGAGATCTCTTCCTTTTCAGACTTTGTGTTGCAGTGGTAACTTTATGGTAGTACCTGCTCTAGTGTTTCTGATTCACTTTGGGAGGTGCGGTTTTAAATGGTAGTCATCCTGGCCTTAAATTGCAAAGTAATTATATCAAAGAGCATTGCAGTGTTAGTGACGCCATTGAAAGAGCTGGCTCAGAGATATGGAGATTGGAGCCGGTTCAGCTGTAGTTTAGAGCAGGCGGGGTTCATGCCGGGTGGCTGGGTGGCAGATGACGGACGTGCGGGCCTCTCCTTCCTCCCCCAGGCTGCTGGCCGCGGAGCTCTGGAGGCAGACGGGTGCACAGTGGGAGAAGGAGAACGAGGAGGACCTGAAGGATAAGCTGGACTTCCTCACCTCCTCCCCTATGCGCTACCCAGCTGGAGGTGGGTTTCGCCAGTTGATGCTGACACTTGCTGACAGGAGCATGTAGCATCTCCCCTTCTGATAAATGTGAACTGTCACTGTCGGTTAGCTTAATCGCGGAGTGGATGGCTTTTTTTTTTTCTGTGGTAAACACACAAATCCGTTGTTATTCCATACAAGTGTGACGGGCCCTCATTAAGATGGGAGAGATGAAGCTCTCTGCTGATGACAGTGTGAAAGATGGGCTTACCGGTAAATAGCAAGCACTTGAGAAAAATACAAGGTGCTGAAACGGTGGCAGAAGGACAACACTGATGAAAAAGTGCAAACTTAATTTTGCGGTACGGTTTTAAGAGACGGTGTGGTGCGTTTGAAGAGGGAAAAGTGCTGTGTGCTCACCGTGAGCCTGGATAAAAGCCATTTCACCTGCACGTTCTGCCTCCGATGATGTTCCACCATAAAAGCTGATTTTAGCTTTGTGCCACGTATAATCTTTTAAGTACATGTTGTCAATTATGAACACTGGAAAGCACTGAAGAACTCTCAAGTTTTTTTTTTTCCCATGAACTTCCTCTCACATTTGCTGATCTACTTTTTCGGCCAAAGTAGGTCATATCCAGAATGACTTCTGTGACATGCTGTTCTTTTTTATTAATGACCGCCCTCAGCGGGCGTGATTTATCCCGGTTTGACGTCAACGCGCGTGGGCACCGCGGTGCAAGGGCTGCTGGGAAGGGAACGGTGGCTGTAGATGATCGCTCTTTCTCTCTCCTGCACCCCTCCGAATCTTCCGACGCCAGCCCCCACTCCCCGGCATGACGGCCGCGGGGTCCAGGTCGCCGCGTTCTTTTTTTGTCTCCTAGCAACACGCCACCCACCTCCCAACAGGATGGCCTTGTTTTGTTTGTGCGTTTCCGCCCTGCGCTTCACGCACCTGTCCGTTGCAGCACGCTCACAGCCCTCCAGACGAACAATCCAAAGGCTTCCTAGATTTGTTCAGTGCTGGGGGTCGGGAGGCGGGCGGGAAGTCCTCTTTTGAGTGTTTTTTCCCCAAGAGTGGACAGAAACATTTAAACTGCAGCGTGACCTTCGACACCTTGTTCTGGGCCAAACATTGATATATGTGAAAACCCCCGGGTGGGGGGCAAACACACCAGTGTGACTCTGGAGTTCCTGTTGTCTGTCAGGTCAACTCTTTGGGAAATTGCGTGTCCCAGTGCGTTCTCCCAACCCGCACCTCCTCTGCCTGGGGGTAAAAATAATTAAGCCGTGCTCGTCAGTCATGTGGCGCTGTGCCGTGACAACCCGCTTTGATGAACGGCCTCTTATTGCCGGCGCGTTGCCCCGACGCCCTGATTACAGCTGGCGAGCCGAGATTGATAGGCCGATTTTTGAGGGGGGAGGGGCCCGTCTTTGTACCCTGCTGTCCTGGGTCAGCATTTTATGACACCGCCGCTGTGAATAATGGCACCCCGCTTGGGGGACAGGGCAGGGCCTTTCCTGCGGGGCTGGTACCTGCCCGAGCAGCTGTGGGGGGTGGGGGTGGGGGGGGCGTCAGTGCTCAGAGGGACACAAAATGTAGTGTGTTAGCTTGTAGCTGCTTATTACCACCTATTAATAATGTTTGTCAGCGCCATACTGAGGACACCCTGCGGCCTCGGGTTCAGGAAGGACAGGTCCTGGCCTCGGCTCTCCGCGAGACTCAGCAGGTGGTGATCCGGCCAGGTTGCTTTATTAATAACCTGCTGCGCCGCCATCTTTTTAAATCTGATACTCCCTGCATATTATGGGGAGGCTCGGAGGCTTGGTGATGGGGAAGGGGTTAGTGGGTATCGGTGCTGCGCTCTGTCACCATCCTGTAAGGAGGTTACTGATTTGGCGAGATGCCGCCCCAGGGGAGACTGAACCGTGTGCGGGGGGGGGGGGGGGGGCATGTCACGCCGTTGCCGTGGTCACCAGGTACAAGGGAAGGTCAGCTCCCAAATCTGTACGCACCCTCCGGTGGCCTCCTCCCCGTCTGGCCCGGTCCCGCTGTCCCGCAGTGTGACACGGACAGGAGACGGCGCTTCAGGAAGCAGAATTGAGGGGGGGGGGATCATAAATCCACATCATCCCATTTGAAAGGGTCACTGCCAGACATGCGGGGGCTACCCAAAGCGCATTTCTTTCATCTTTGCCTTTTGTGTTTGGCTTGATTTATGCCCCACCCCCCCCTTTTATTAACGGCTTTATTTCGAGCGCATATCCGTTCTTAGAGGGAGCGGATGCGGACAGCTATTGGAGAATGCCTCACCTGTCCTGACAAGCCTTCTGAAGGCTTGAGAGAGGGAAAAAACAGCCCTGTGGAAAACGCAGCCCGCTCTCGAATTAAATCTGAACCTGAACCCAGCAGCCAGTCGTTAACCCTGAGTTTACAGCAGTTCCATTACTCAACTGCCAAACGCTGCGAAATCTGATGTGCTAAACACACCTGTGTGTTATTATCCCCAACGACCAAATCGGGAAGATGCCATAGAAACGTTGTCATGGCAGTCATGAAACTTTACAATGCCTGGGGGGTGGCACACGAGACTTTCAAGCCGGTGAATCACCATTATTGGTACCAAACATGTACTGTGGTTTGGGGGTCAAAGGACATTCAGAGGGGGGCCACTGACTTCTACTGTATTCCTGCTTCATGACCTTTAATGTTACATTGCATTGACATAGCATTCATTGGGCAGACGCTCTTATCCAGAGCGACTTCCAGCACAAGGGGACAAAAGTGTGTCCATCCGGGTTAAATGAGCAACAGTGTCAGACCAGGCTAACAACAGAGCGAGCGAGAGTGAGTGTGAGCACAGCACCACTCAAGTACTACCACAAGTTAACTTGTGCTAACCTTTCTAGACAGCACATAAACTAAGGGAAGCCAAGTGCATACACCGTCATACATCACATCGCTAGACTGCGGAATCAAAAGCGCATTGGGATACTGCATGTAGAGTGGGAGTGTTGTTAGCCTGGTCTGACACTGTCGATCTTTCAGCTTGAGTGGATAAACTTTGTTCTCTAGTGCTGGAAGTCTCTCTGGAGCCCCAATTGCCTATGGAGCCCAATTGTAAATATCCAGCTGTACAAATGGATAACATTGTAAAAGAAAAACTGTAACCAATGTAAGTCGCTCTGGAGCATCCGCTAAAAGCCAGTAATGTAATGTAATGGAGCGTCCGCATTACTATAGTCTGAAAGTAACCTGTGCTAAAAGGAAACTTTAAGGCCCGAGCCGTGCGCTCCTCCTGTGTCCCCCCGCAGTGGAGAGGCCGGGGCTGGGCTGCCGGGAGCTGGTGTGCCGGAACCTGTCGCGGGTGCTGCCGGCGGTGAGCAGGGACGTGGGGGACTGGCTGGCGGGAACGCGCCTGAAGACTGCGCAGCTGCTGCGCGTTCTGCTGCTGCACGCCGAGGACCACAGCACCCAGCACCTGCAGCCGCTGCTGTCCACGCTGTACCGCGGCTGCGCAGACGCCGAGCCCGACGTCGGCAAGAGCGTGAGCCTCCCGCCCTCCCCCTCCACTCACGCGCTCATTCGTTCATTCATTTATTCATTTTTACCAGCCATCTTTACATTACATTAAATTACATTCATTTAAGGTTAGGGTTAGGATTCATTCATTCATTCATTCATTCATTTTTACCAGCCACCTTTACGTTACATTACATTACATTACATTCATTTAGGGTTAGGATTCATTCATTTGATCATTCATTCATTCATTCATTCATTCATTCATTTTTATCAGCCACCTTTACATTACATTACATTCATTTAGGGTTAGGATTCATTCATTCGAACACTCATTTTTACCAGCCACCTTTACCCTATGCCACATTACATTACATCACATTACATCCATTTAACAGACGATCTTATTCAGAGGAACGTCCAGCACAAGAGCTGGGAGAGTGTAGGGATGGTTGTTAAAAAGCATCCATAGACCTGCTTTGTAAGGGCTGCTGGTTTTGGTGTGTGATGGAAGGGTCCAGCTAATCAGTGCTCCTGGCTTTCGTTTTCCAGCGCTACCCCCTGCCCCCGAAAGTAACACGAAAACTGCAACCACTCTCAAGTGCCAATTCTCTGAGCTCCCTCAGCTTGGTTGCCATGACACCGTGGTTTTACACCTCAGAAAATGCAATATCTCTCTTCGCTACCTTGATACTCAATACCCCCTTTGATTCCAGTCCAAAAAATAACAATTACAGAACATTCCGTGTATTTGGGGAAAAAAAAAGAATGACACTTTTATGCATTTATTCTGTTTGCTGAGGGTGTTTTTTTTTCCCCACAGAGGAAAACACTTTTTTAATTTGAAATAAAACTGAGCCCTGGATGCAGGTGTTTTTGGTAGAATCTCAGCATTTCTCAGGACAGATTTCGGTGCCCTCTAATTTTGGTATTGTGGTAGCTGTCTGGAAGCTTCACCACCAGGCAACGCCGGTCAAGACACAGCTGCTCGCATTTGAACAAAAGGGCGCTGATTCATTTATAAATATTTGCAGCGGCCCTCCTTTGAATTCGGATGTGCTCAAGGACTTGGGATGCAGCTGCCGAGAAAGGAAGTGTTTTAGGTGTCTGAGCGCCGATTGATGTGAGTTATTCTGTCCGTCTACACAGTGTCTGGAGTCCGCCGAGCTGCTGGGCACCTTCGTCAGCCCAGAGGTCTTCCTCAAACTGCTCCTGGCGCACGTGGAGAATCCTTCCTCCTCCTCATCTTCCTCAGGCCCGCTCATGGTCTTGGCTGCGGTGCTGAGGGGAAGCTCTCGGGACGCCCTGCGCCCTCACCTCCTCTGGATCGGAGGCACTCTCGCCCACTCCGACGTCTGTCAGGAATCCCAGGAGGTGAGACGCGACAGGGGTCATAGTAGTTCCACACTGAGCTCAGTGCTGTCTGTGTGTGTTATCTCCCAGAGTCACAGTGATTCCACACTGAGCTCAGTGCTGTCTGTGTGTGTTATCTCCCAGAGTCACAGTGATTCCACACTGAGCTCAGTGCTGTCTGTGTCTCACCTTCCAGAGTGACAGTGGTTCCACACTGAGTGCAGTGCTGTCTGTGTGTCTCATCTTCCAGAATCCAGTTCTGTATTATCTCCCTGGGTCTTGTTAGGGACTGTTTTACTTTTTGGGGGCCCATGGCTGGGAGTTCTTGTGGCTGCTGTCATCCAGCATTGTCTTTTATGACACCGATCTTTTCAGCAGAAACGCTGTTGGCAGCTCCTTGTTTTCTGACATCCAGAATCATAAAATTTCCATCACCGAGTCTTCTCCAGACTTTCATATCCTCTGTTTTCAAAAGGGACGGCTGTTGCCAGGGCTCTTCAAGCTCTGGGGTTAACGATATGGCCGTGCATCAGAGCCCAGGTAACCTGCACGCGTGGGCGTGAGCGTGGTTCTTCATGTGTCAGTGCTGGCCTGTAACGGTCTTCACTCGCAGCCGGTAACGTCCTCTCATAACCCCACATTTAAAACACATTTATTTTTCATGTTGAGGAACAGCTCAAACGCCTCAGTCAGCGGTCTGCGAATAATATTGCTCGTCCCCCCTGTGCCTTTCCGTACCGCTGGAAAAATACCGTAGAGGCCAGAGCGGGTCCCCACTTCCTCCCCCCCCCGAACCCGTCCTAAATACGTTTCCCTTTGATATCAAAATAACAGCGGTCTCTGGTTGAGGGCTATTTCTGAGCCTGCAGCGATGAGTCCCCCCCACCCCTGACACCCCAGCGGGGCCAGAAAGAATTTCCTCCCGTGGATAATAATAATAATAAAAAACGGCTAATTTCTCCTGACCCCTGCGTTTTTCGTCTGACCCCCCTGGCCGTTTGGGAGAGGTGACCGCCTGGCTTGTTTGTAGGAGCAGGCAGCCCGTCTCTGACACTGTTCTGACACCCACCCACCCCTGTCGGAGTCCCACGATTTCAAAGAGAGGACGAGCAGGTCCCGGTGACAGACGGGAGGGGGGGAAGTGCCGTCTCGTTTCGGACGCCCCCGGGGGCCGGAGGAGCCGTAGGGGTCGCACGCTCCTGCACAGATGGTACCGGACCTCTGCCCGTTTGGAACGCGGCGCAAAACTTGACGCCCCCCACCCCCTCCCCGCTCAAACCAGGGGCCGTTCCAGCGCACCTGCGCTCGCGGAAAACACGCGGGAGGCCCGTAGACAGAGCTGTACCGGGCCAGAGCCAAGCGCACGACCGGGCCAGAACACCTGCATCCAGCCCACAGACTTGAGTCACTGGGGGCACGGTTCCACTTTAAAACACCAGCACAGGAACACCGAGAAACCCATCTGTCTTTACGCCCGTTTTAACCCCCTTTTTCCTAAGCAAAGAAAGAAAAAATCTTCAGCTCCCTTTCACTTCATGTTGCAATTTATAAGCAGCTGTGATCCTGCATGTGACACTGAAAAGTAAGAGCGGGAAAGCTGAGGGGAAAAAATAAAGCCCAAATGTGCCCCAAGGAGGGCAGGAAAAAACAGATACAAAAAAACGCAGAATCAGTCGCTTTGCTTTTTAAGTAAGCATTAGTGGGCAAAAGCCAGTTCCCTTTTGATCCTCAGAACATTAGAGAGTTTTTGTGCACTTGTTCGAGCGAGGTTTGGCTTGAAGGAGGGAAAAAACAGTTGGGAAATAAAATCGAAATAATCTTCAAAGCGGGCGCTGAAACCACGCTGGTCTGTTGGGAGATCTGAAGCCGCTTGAAGATGTGGAAATTGATCCAGTGCATCTGGGCACTCGACCTTTTTTACTCTTTTAAGTGCCATATATATATTATTATTTTTTTCAAATAACCCAGATCTGGAGGGGAGAAAAAAAAATAAACGAACAGCAGGGATCTAATATAAATTCCCACTGACGTCACGGTGACGGAGGAAATCAAAGGGGTTTTGGAGGAGCTGTTGTGCTGTCTGGGCAGAGCCGTGTGTGCGATAGAGCGTGCAGTGGCGTGTAAAGAGCGTTTGTGTGCTGCCGTGTTTATTTATAAATCACCTGCGGTGCGTCTGTGCGCGGGGCGTTCCTCTGAGACCACGCAGCCCCGGCTCGCTCCGCGCCGCTGTGCTGTGGGTTGCCCGGGTGACGGCGGCGGAGTCTCGGGCCTGCGGAGCGGAGGAGAACGAGGCCGGAGGCCGGGCGGGGCAGAGGTTTTACAGGCGGTAGGTGAAAGAGCTCGTCTCTGTAAAACTGCTGACCTACAGTAGGCCAGTAATTTGGGGGGGGGTTCTGC